>NW_015506426.1:200764-202181 GCF_001515645.1 Sinocyclocheilus grahami | reverse complement strand
AGTATACTACATTATCTTTACTGTAAACTTAAACTTTTATAACTTTTTTTATACTTTCTTTTTTTGAAATGCTTTCACTTCAGCAATAATCTGCTATGTGTCTTCTTTAAAAAGAGACCAACGTTACGTCTGTACACCAAAGCGTTCAGGAATTACAACCATGCTGTAACAAGCATTGATAAACAAGATTTCTGTTTTCGGTGAATTTATACCAACAAAGCAGAGACGTATCCTGGGGAATACAAACATTACAATCAAATATAAGAGTCAAGTTTTGAAAAAAATCATGAAATTGTATTATTTGAGTCCCAGTAAGATTGAAAATAGCATTAAATTAATTTTCTGATGTCTTTATGGGTTTGCCCTTTTTAGGGTTAAAATGTAATATTAAAAAAATATTAAAAGTACTTAAAAATAAGTGAATATTTGGTTGGTGGACGACTAGTTGGCCATCCTGGCCAATCTCTAAAAGAGAGAGAGAGTGTGTTGTGATTGTGTAAGTGAGAGGATGTTTGGACAGCTGAAAATCAACCTCCATAATCACAGCAGGACACACACACACACACACACAGACGGACACAGAGTAAATTAAACCAGACACACACAAACACACACACAGACGGACAGAGTAATCGGTGTAAACCGCAGCTCATTTAAACACAATCTATGAGTCTCTTTCTCAATAACACACAGACATGAATCAAAGTATCGTCCTTCACACACAAACACACAGACGATAAAGCCCAGAAATATTCAACATGCTGTTATTTCAGAAATGCGCTGAGGTCACGAGGAGGAAGCAAAGATCACGTCAGAGTGTCTGGAAATGTCTGGAAATGATCAGGAAGAACTAAAATATCAAGTTTCTGACTGACATTATAAGGCACTTATCAGCTGCTGGATCACGACGCTCGCAACACGAGGTTTGGGTTTGAATCCCAGACAACACACTAAACCTAGAGCTGGAACATATAAGTGTAGGAGGAAATAATCAACTAAACAAAGGTCTGAAATGACTCCTCGACATCTCATGAATCTGTCTTTCTGTTTCCTGTGTGTGTGTGTGAGAAATGTTCCTGTGTCTCTTCTGAATTCCCCTGCTCTGCTGCAGACCACTCACCTGATATCAACACACACACACACACACACACACACACTCACAGACACTCACAGACACACAAACTCTCACACACTCATGCACACTCACGCACACACACACACACACACACTCACACACCCACTCACACACCCACTATCACACCCACTATCACACACACACATCAGATCTGGCTTTGGGTTTTTGGGTTTCCAAATCAGCTTAAAAGTTTGTGCGTCTGTTAAAAGTGCTATAAAACCACAGGTCTGGATCCACCCAAACCAGACAATGAGTGTGTGTGTGTGTGCGTGTGTGTGTGTG
>NW_015506426.1:196753-199497 GCF_001515645.1 Sinocyclocheilus grahami | reverse complement strand
GTGTGTGTGTGTGTGTGTGTGTGTGTGTGTGTGTGTGAGAGAGAGTGAGAGTGAGAGTGAGTGTGTGTGGAGAAGGATACACTGGGATGGAGAAGCAAACAAAACATAAACGGACAGTAATCTCTCGTGTGTGTGTGTGTGTGTGAGAGAGTGAGAGTGAGAGTGAGTGTGTGTGGAGAAGGATACACTGGGATGGAGAAGCAAACAAAACATAAACGGACAGTAATCTCTTTGAAATAAGCAAATATCCAGAAACCATCTGCGGCTAATAATGCAAACAAACACACACTGATGACATCATCACCATCAGCATCAGACTCATCTGGACTCAAAACACGCACTCTGTAAACCAGCCATTCCCAAACTTTTTTTTGTCAGCCAAACCTTAGTAGGGCTGGTCCGAATACCATTTTTTGAGCTTCGAATCTTCAGTAGTAATCAACACCGTATATTCGAAGCTTCGGGGAGAGGGGGCGGAACATATTCTTCTCTCTAACACCGTGTCTACAACGGACGCGAACGGCGGGGTGTGACAAAATACTATAGAACTCATTATAATCAGTGACGCTGTCTACACCGGATGTGGCGCGGCACGACACCCCGACAGAAAACTGCTGCTGCGTTCTATTTATGACGTATTGACAAATTTCAAATGATTTTCAATGTGTGTGTGAGAGAGAGTGAGAGTGAGAGTGAGTGTGTGTGGAGAAGGATACACTGGGATGGAGAAGCAAACAAAACATAAACGGACAGTAATCTCTTTGAAATAAGCAAATATCCAGAAACCATCTGCGGCTAATAATGCAAACAAACACACACTGATGACATCATCACCATCAGCATCAGACTCATCTGGACTCAAAACACGCACTCTGTAAACCAGCCATTCCCAAACTTTTTTTTGTCAGCCAAACCTTAGTAGGGCTGGTCCGAATACCATTTTTTGAGCTTCGAATCTTCAGTAGTAATCAACACCGTATATTCGAAGCTTCGGGGAGAGGGGGCGGAACATATTCTTCTCTCTAACACCGTGTCTACAACGGACGCGAACGGCGGGGTGTGACAAAATACTATAGAACTCATTATAATCAGTGACGCTGTCTACACCGGATGTGGCGCGGCACGACACCCCGACAGAAAACTGCTGCTGCGTTCTATTTATGACGTATTGACAAATTTCAAATGATTTTCAACGGTTGCTTTGTCGCGTCCAGTGTTCTAGACAGACATTAGCTGTTGCGGCGCTGCACGGCATCTGTCGCGTCTGGTGTAGATGCGGTGTAATAAAGGCAGGAATCTGTGTCTGTCTGTCTGTTCACATTTTTATTATGTCGAGAACCGTTCATCCAATCGACTTAACGTGTGGTGGGTGTGTTGCTGCGGACCCAAGCGAGTGCAGTGAAGCATTTTGGTGCAATATGGACACGCGACACGTTCAGAATTAATAAACTTAATAAACTACAGAACAGCGTGAGCCAGAAGCGGCGTGCCTCTCTATTCTGATTAACATGGCAGATAAAAGCAGCTTGTTTTTATTACATCAACAATATTCTATAGGCTACTACTTACAGAACTACTTGACATTTGAACTTTTCCTCACTCAATTTAAAGTGCTCCCACACAGCTGAGGCCTTCGGCATGTTTGTCTTCTCTTCCAGATGAAATTAATCATGACGTTCATGACGTTCACTCATGCGACAACTAAACAAACACTTAAAACACAGACTGAAAAAATAAAAAACACTAATTGAAAAAAAAAACACTTACACGCAGACGTAAAAAACACACTCAGAACCAGAGCATGTGAGCGGAGCGGGGAGCGGAGTGGTAATATTTCCTTAAGAGCGCAGAGCGTCTTTCTGAAGATTCCGCTCCGCTCGCTCAAAACGCTAAAGAAAACTAAACCAAAAAAAAAAAACGTACTTTTATACTTTTTTTACAAATGTGGATGTTCACAGAAGAAGATTTTTGGAGGTTTTGTGAGGTTTAGCAAATTTCTAACAAACACGCGCGCACGCACACACGCACACACGCGCACACACACACACACACACACACACACATACTGAACACTTACACACAGAAAAACTGCAGAAAGAGAAGAAACGCATGTCAGGCAGGATAAAAATTTCACACACACACACACACACACATTCACGACATCATACTGAAACACACATGAACACAATACAAGCTACACATACCAGCATAACATTAACACAGTACAGAAGCACACACTCATTCATCAGGACATTAGTAAATCAGCCTCTGTGTGTGTGTGTGTGTGTGTGTGTGAGTGTGAGTGTGTGAGTGTGTGTGTGTGTGTGTGTCACACAAAGCTGTCCATTGAGGAAGGTAAAACTGCTGCTTCACAAAAAATGTAAAGAGAGACACAATCATGGTCTCCTGCTCATTCTCTCGCTCTGAATATTGTTGGGTGGGTCTGTCTTAGTATTCCTTAGTCTTGCAGCACTCACACACACACACACACACACACACACACACACACACACACACACAGCACATGTGTGTCTAATATGATGTGTGTTTTCCAGTAATACTAATATCCCCCCCAACACTTAAAAAACACATTTAAATCATATGCACACTTAAAACACACTCTTACAACACAGACTTAAAAAGCACACACAACTAAACAAACACTTAAAACACAGACTGAAAAAATAAAAAACACTAATTGAAAAAAAACACTTACACGCAGACGTAAAAAACACACTCAGAAC
>NW_015506426.1:196299-196743 GCF_001515645.1 Sinocyclocheilus grahami | reverse complement strand
AGTCTCTGTGTGTGTGTGTGTGTGTGTGTGTGTGTGTGTGTGTGTGTGTGTGTGTGTGTGTGTGTGTGTGTGTGTGTGTCACACAAAGCTGTCCATTGAGGAAGGTAAAACTGCTGCTTCACAAAAAATGTAAAGAGAGACACAATCATGGTCTCCTGCTCATTCTCTCGCTCTGAATATTGTTGGGTGGGTCTGTCTTAGTATTCCTTAGTCTTGCAGCACTCACACACACACACACACACACACACACACACAGCACATGTGTGTCTAATATGATGTGTGTTTTCCAGTAATACTAATATCCCCCCCAACACTTAAAAAACACATTTAAATCATATGCACACTTAAAACACACTCTTACAACACAGACTTAAAAAGCACACACAACTAAACAAACACTTAAAACACAGACTGAAAAAATAAAAAACACTAATTGAAAAAAAA
>NW_015506426.1:173166-193293 GCF_001515645.1 Sinocyclocheilus grahami | reverse complement strand
CACACACACACACACACACACACACACACACAGCACATGTGTGTCTAATATGATGTGTGTTTTCCAGTAATACTAATATCCCCCCCAACACTTAAAAAACACATTTAAATCATATGCACACTTAAACCACACTCTTACAACACAGACTTAAAAAGCACACACAACTAAACAAACACTTAAAACACAGACTGAAAAAATAAAAAACACTAATTGAAAAAAAACACTTACACGCAGACGTAAAAAACACAGAGCGCTTGCTTGTGCGGTTAGAGCGACTGAGCGGAGCGCACGTCCATAGAGCGGAAAACGTAGCGGAGCGTCACACCGCTCCGCTTAGCTCACATGCTCTGCTCAGAACACACACAAGCACTCTATCACACTTGAGAAAACCCAACACATTTTAAACAACAATGACAGAAAATACTGCAACAACTCACCCAGCTGATTGGCACGAGGTTGAAAGTTCAAAGGTCACCCCTCAACCCCTCTGTGTGTGTGTGCGTGTGTGTGTGTGTGTGTGTGTGTGTGTGAGATATGTATAAGCGCAGTGCAGAGCTGCACAAACACACACTGATGTGAATCACAGCCGACCGAATGACAGAATGAGAGAATGAGGAGCGAATGAGAGCAGAGAGGGGCAGTGTGGGCGGAGCCTATAGATGAGTGGGCGGGGCCAGATAAATAACTGCACTGGAGCTGGGGGCGGAGCTAAGTCACAGTCTGATCAGCAAACCTGAAACTGTCTCTCTCTCCTTCAGTCTGATTCCTTTAGCAATCGGATGCAGGAATGATTCAAAACAGAAGAAAGATATTCCGGTTTCTTTTAAGACCAAAACAAGATTATAAAATATGAATACATCAGCTTTTAAAGTGAAGAGAAAACTCTTTTTGATCAAATAATTCTGATACGGTATTGGTCGCAGGTTGATGTCCAATATACAATCTGAGTCCTGCAGAAAAACCAGTGATGCAGAACTATGAGAAAGGTCAAAGGTCACTCATGGTGGCCTGTACGATACATCATAATGCTGTTAAAGATCTCACATCAGAGGATTCTATCTGCTGCATCTGTCTGTCTGTCATTAGCCCGTCTCTCTCTCTCTCTCTCTCTCTCTCTATGTGAGTGAATGGACTCTTTGTCTGTCCATTTCTCCTCTTCCCACTGAAACAGCACAGAGGAATCCTGGGAGCTCGTGAGTGTGTGTGTGTGTGTGTGTGTGTGTGTGCGTGTTTTAGGAAGCAGATCACATCACGCTGTGATTGGTTTTGTGTTGTTTTGGTGGACTGCAGTGAAAGCTTCCTGTGTGATCAGTGCAAACAATATATATGATCAAACCCTTCAGTAAAAACCTTCAGAATATAGAGAGGAATAAAACTCTAAGTTTTGGTGTTTGTAAGTGTTAAACATTTTGGATGCTTTCTCTCCACTAGTCTGAAACAACATGTTAAAAAAATAAATAAAATAGACCAAAATCTCAAAATTGACCAGTGCATGAAAAAGCAATGTTTCTGCCCGTACAAACCCATTGAACGGACTGTAAGTCTGTCCTTCACAGCTTTGAGTTCATTCACAAACAATTTAACCCAACTACAGTTTATACACGTGCTGGACTCACGCACACTAGCTGTTTTGTGATCACACTGACACTTACGTTATTGAGTTCTCTCTGGTTTCCGAACAGCGGGTGATATCGGCGGTATTTCCCCTCGCGGTATTTTGCCGTGATGAAGCGGCGTCGCTCCTCGCTGCTGCTGTTCAGGGTCAAGGCCTCGCTGGGAGGGACGTTTGCCGCCCAAAACTGATTGGCTCGTTCGTTTCCTAGAGCACGGAACAGCTGGGACACGAGGATAGGACTGATGAAGAGGAGTGCAAGGACGTCAAGAACCACAGAAGAAGAAGAAAAATCACATAAACACAAAACACACCTGGATGAGATCATCAGTCCAGACCTTCTTGTCCATTTTGAGACTGCGTACTTTAGATATGCTCTGACCGAGACCGCGATGCTCTCCTATCACAGACAAACACAACCAGACAGCTGCAGAAATAGGGCTGCATGATTTGGTGGGGGAAATTAATTGCAATTTTATGATAAAAATTGCGATTTCAATTTAAAATGATAAAGAAATCCAGGGTTGCTATGCTTATTTGTAAGGCTGCATTTAATAATAATATACTTAGTAATAATAGCAATAACTATATAATTATATATATTTATGCAAAAATTTATAATTATTATTATTATTATTACTACTACTACTAATTAAAAATATAAAAAATTACTAAATAAAACAAGTAATATTACAATGCAATAAAAATGTAGTATTTAATTAAATAACAACAATAATAATAATAATATAGCAGCAAAAATAAATAAATAAGAAATTAATTGTAATATTTTAATGTAATAAATAAATTGAGTATTTAAATAATTATAATAATAATAATAATTTATTTCACGTTACTGTACAGTATTTACTAATATTTATGGTCTTAATTTCTTCATTTTGAAACTGTTTTCTGTTCATTGTTAGTTCATGTTAGCTTAGATGCATTAATTTATATTAACAGATAAAACATTGGGTTTTAATAATGCTTAATAATTTAGGTTAATATGAGCTGAGCTTAAATGCTTTCCAAGTATTATTCATTGTTAGTTCATGTTAACAAATGGAAAGTGTTACCTATGCGCTTCTTATTACAAGTTTAAATGGAAGATGGTTGGCGCATGTTATTGCACAAAAGCTTGTAAAGCAGCTTTCCTCATGATTGGTCGTTACCTGCGCATCGCTTGCAGAAAACCACGGCCAGGTTGATGGCGGCCCACTCAGGTTTGGCAGCGCTGCAGTCGGCACACATCTGATTGGACGGCTCCGTCCAGATGCGCTCAGCCACTTCGTAATTGGACAAGGCCTCTGCGACAGAGTTGCGCATGGCCTCCACCCACTGATCCTTCAGCTGGTCCGTTTCCGCTACAAAACTACAGACACGCAGACTTTTTAAAGGAGACATATTATGCCCCTTTTTACAATATGTAATATAAGTCTCTGGTGTCCCCAGAATGTGAAGTTTCAGCTCAAAATACTGCACAGATAATTTATTATAACATTTTGATTATTTCAGGTTTAGTTTTAGTCATTTTAGAAACTTATATTCATTTTAATTCACTTCTCATTGTAGGTTTTTTTTAGTTACATCTAATAATTATTTTTTATATGCAAGCTTTTTTTGTTTTATTCTGGAGGAATGTGAATAAGTTTCTTCAGATTCACTGAGCAGCACAGAGGAGGAAAACACTCAGCAAACGAGTATAAATATACAAAACCACAACAGATGTGAGAGACGGAGCAAGAACACACACACACACATACACACACACACAGTCACTGTATCACATGCATATATTCTCTCACACACACACAGAGTTATTTCAGCTGACCGGATGAACAGACTCACAGTGACTTGAATAAAATAGATGAAGAGAGCAGAAAAAAGATCAACAGAAAAATGAATGAATGAATGCATGATGGACGGAGAGAAATCTTGAACAGGAAGCTGAGCAGTGATGAATGCATGAATGTGAATGAACAAGTGAACGAGCGAGTGAAAGTCTCACCTGAATATGCGGTACGCTGTGGTCAGATCAAACGCTCTCCGATCCACTTCCTTCACATTACCAACATTCATATTGATCGAGGTGATGCCGATTCCCAGACGATAATCCTACACACACACACACACACACAATGGGCACAATCCTATAAATTACTATGTTTATCATATTTTACTAACATTCCCAATCTATAATGTATACATGATAGTATCTATCATGTCAAGCAATTAAAGTCATAAAAATTTATATAATGTTTTTGTATGAAAGACAGCAAAAGACGTAAAAACGATGTGGAGGCATAAATGTGATCATGAAATGAATCAATGAATCCTTTTATTTGAACTTCGGGGTTATTATAATTAACTAAAACTTGAAATGCAATAATTGTTAACTGAAATTAAATTTAAAAATATCTTATTTCAGCCAAGGCAACACTTCCAATTGTCATTTAGTTTAACTTGTTGTGCTGAAATAACAAAAACTGAAATAAAAATTAATTAAAACATTTTTTTTTCCACTTGTTCACTTGTTGTCTAAATGAGCTGATTCACTGAAATGAATTCGTGAGCAACTGATGCAGCATAAAACTAAGTTACTGGGTTCATCTTTTTCACGTTTCATTGGTTGGTAGATGCACCGGGGACCTGATTATAGCACTTAACACCTGGAGAAGTCAGATTTTCATGATATGTCACCTTTAAGACCTTTTTAAGACCAGGTAAAGAAAATGGAAGGAATAAATGGAAGGGGCCACAAAGAAAGTTAACAATGTAGTGAGTTTATGATTAAAACAAGAACAAATTTCTGTCAATGCGGTCAGGAAAGATATCTTTTCAAAGGGAAAATAAGATTATTTTTCTGACTCCATTGGCAGATATTTGTTCTTGTTTTAATTATAAATTTCTCAGAAAGCAAGACTTCATATCTTCATTTTGCATCTCCAGTAAATCTATCTTGATTTAAGGATATTTAGATATTTGTACTGGAAAACAAGACAGAAATACTTTTTTACAGTACATGGAGCATTTAATGCCTTGACTTTATGAATTTAAGACTTTCTGCTCTGATTTAAGACTTTTTAAGTCCTTAATTTATAGTGAATTAAAACTTTTTAAGAAACTCTAGAATTAATTGATATTTTAAATAAACTTTTATTTTTATATTTTGAGTTCAATTTAATTGTTTAATTGTAATTAAGTTTTAGTAATTTTTTTAATGTTTTTTTATTCCAATTTAATTTTAATTAAAAAAAAAAAATTATTTCAGGTTTAGTTTTAGTCATTTTAGAAACTTATATTCATTTTAATTCACTTCTCATTGTAGGTTTTTTTTAGTTACATCTAATAATTATTTTTTATATGCAAGCTTTTTTTGTTTTATTCTGGAGGAATGTGAATAAGTTTCTTCAGATTCACTGAGCAGCACAGAGGAGGAAAACACTCAGCAAACGAGTATAAATATACAAAACCACAACAGATGTGAGAGACGGAGCAAGAACACACACACACACATACACACACACACAGTCACTGTATCACATGCATATATTCTCTCACACACACACAGAGTTATTTCAGCTGACCGGATGAACAGACTCACAGTGACTTGAATAAAATAGATGAAGAGAGCAGAAAAAAGATCAACAGAAAAATGAATGAATGAATGCATGATGGACGGAGAGAAATCTTGAACAGGAAGCTGAGCAGTGATGAATGCATGAATGTGAATGAACAAGTGAACGAGCGAGTGAAAGTCTCACCTGAATATGCGGTACGCTGTGGTCAGATCAAACGCTCTCCGATCCACTTCCTTCACATTACCAACATTCATATTGATCGAGGTGATGCCGATTCCCAGACGATAATCCTACACACACACACACACACACAATGGGCACAATCCTATAAATTATTATGTTTATCATATTTTACTAACATTCCCAATCTATAATGTATACATGATAGTATCTATCATGTCAAGCAATTAAAGTCATAAAAATTTATATAATGTTTTTGTATGAAAGACAGCAAAAGACGTAAAAACGATGTGGAGGCATAAATGTGATCATGAAATGAATCAATGAATCCTTTTATTTGAACTTCGGGGTTATTATAATTAACTAAAACTTGAAATGCAATAATTGTTAACTGAAATTAAATTTAAAAATATCTTATTTCAGCCAAGGCAACACTTCCAATTGTCATTTAGTTTAACTTGTTGTGCTGAAATAACAAAAACTGAAATAAAAATTAATTAAAACATTTTTTTTTCCACTTGTTCACTTGTTGTCTAAATGAGCTGATTCACTGAAATGAATTCGTGAGCAACTGATGCAGCATTCTGTTGCTATAATAACTCATTACTGTGCAACAAAAGCATTTTTAAGCTCAGCTGTTTATGCTGCTGAAGTCTATTTTACAGTCAGTAGTGCGACTAGAGTTAGTGTTATTTCTAAGAACAGACAGATTGAGGGTTTACCTCGGTGTTTTTGTAGAGGAAGACTTTATCCGCACACACCACCGTGTAGAGTTTGGAGCGCAGGCCGCGCAGCTCCAGGTAACCCTTCATCTCGTAGCTCACGCAGGGGTTAAAGGTCATGTCCAGACTGGTGCGTGCGTGGGACACCCCGACACAGCTCTTCAACACCGTCACCCACTCGCTCCGCTCCACTGACACACACACACACACACACATCAGTCATTTCATCCTTTGATTCTCATTAATTCAGTGCATGTCCTGCATACTGTATCAAAGCGACTGCGTTTATGTTAACACGTGTGATATGTTTAAGTCCTGTGACTGCACTGTTGAAACTGTCTAGCTGAATGTTTGTTTAACTGTGAATATTACTGTCAGATTTAAGAACATGTATCTAATATGCACGCGACAATAGTTTATCGGTGTTATTCAAGCCATCTCTGGTATTTACATAAATAAGTATATTTATAATCCATTGCTAATCAATGTATTCTTTTTAAAGTAGCCTATGGAACACATTTTCTGCCTCGTTCTGTGACAAGAAGCCTCATCAGATCACAGAAGGAAGCATGTGACTGGTGTTGTGGAGTAAAAAGGTTATAATGTTCTCTTGTGTTGGACAACAGGTTTAGAAATGTGAATACAAGGGAGGTTTAGCTTTAGGCTTTTTAATTTAAGCATGTTTAGCTTAGTTAACGGAAGCTGCTGCCGTCAGAGCAAGTGTAATTACTGCATTCACGCGCTCCTCGATGCTCTCGTTTCCCGAGTTCTGCTTTTGAAACAACATGGACACTCTCGTTACTACAAAGATGTGTTGGATTTGTATTATTAGAGCTTTCCGACTTGAGTTCACGTGCATGTTCTCAGTCGGGGAATTATTTTTCACGTGCGGTGCCGGTGATGATGCTTCTTACGTCCGTTTCGGAGAACCAGAGGACAAATATTTCAATCGATCGCTCAGGCATGGCACCGAAATCTGCGTTCGGATTCGGTTCTAGTACATACCGGTTACATAGGTACCGGTGCCATATATGCCTAAATATGCAGTGATTTTCTAAACTGTCGTGGAGCAGCAGCACTGTCTCCCTCATCTAACACACCTGATTCAACTCCTCAGCTCATTATAGAGACTTTAAGAGCTGAAGAGTTATGAGAAACCACGAAGCGTGTCAGATCCGCGTCACGTTCAGCAGCAGCAGCTCTTAAAGCAGCCAAAATAACCTGATAACAGCTGCTGTGATGCTGTTCATCAAAGAACAAAAGAAAAAGAGGAAACCAATAACTGTTGTAGCTTTAAGGATTCATCTGTATTTAATTTAGAATTTAGTGTTTGATAACTGTATATTTAATTTAGGCAGAGGTAGCTAAATATGACATTTATTATAATGGGTTTATGTGAAGATTGTTTTAAGTTCACTTAACCCTTGTGCATCACTTAAAAAAAGTTACACATAGGTCCATAGTGGACAAAAATGTCCACGTCAAAAAACTGTCATAAAAATTTGGGAGCACAGCGTTAAGTTTGGTCTCATTTTAAAGAAGACCCATGACAGATTATTGTTGAAGTAAAAAAACTTTAAAAAGTGAAACCAAAAATAAAGTTATAGAGGTTTAAGTTTATGAAAATGATTTATGAACGATATTTTATATAAAATATATATTTTATGAAACATGTTGAACTCTATACCTGCTAGAATCGGGAGGTTTAGCTTTAGGCTTTTTAATTTAAGCATGTTTAGCTTAGTTAACGGAAGCTGCTGCCGTCAGAGCAAGTGTAATTACTGCATTCACGCGCTCCTCGATGCTCTCGTTTCCCGAGTTCTGCTTTTGAAACAACATGGACACTCTCGTTACTACAAAGATGTGTTGGATTTGTATTATTAGAGCTTTCCGACTTGAGTTCACGTGCATGTTCTCAGTCGGGGAATTATTTTTCACGTGCGGTGCCGGTGATGATGCTTCTTACGTCCGTTTCGGAGAACCAGAGGACAAATATTTCAATCGATCGCTCAGGCACGGCACCGAAATCTGCGTTCGGATTCGGTTCTAGTACATACCGGTTACATAGGTACCGGTGCCATATATGCCTAAATATGCAGTGATTTTCTAAACTGTCGTGGAGCAGCAGCACTGTCTCCCTCATCTAACACACCTGATTCAACTCCTCAGCTCATTATAGAGACTTTAAGAGCTGAAGAGTTATGAGAAACCACGAAGCGTGTCAGATCCGCGTCACGTTCAGCAGCAGCAGCTCTTAAAGCAGCCAAAATAACCTGATAACAGCTGCTGTGATGCTGTTCATCAAAGAACAAAAGAAAAAGAGGAAACCAATAACTGTTGTAGCTTTAAGGATTCATCTGTATTTAATTTAGAATTTAGTGTTTGATAACTGTATATTTAATTTAGGCAGAGGTAGCTAAATATGACATTTATTATAATGGGTTTATGTGAAGATTGTTTTAAGTTCACTTAACCCTTGTGCATCACTTAAAAAAAGTTACACATAGGTCCATAGTGGACAAAAATGTCCACGTCAAAAAACTGTCATAAAAATTTGGGAGCACAGCGTTAAGTTTGGTCTCATTTTAAAGAAGACCCATGACAGATTATTGTTGAAGTAAAAAAACTTTAAAAAGTGAAACCAAAAATAAAGTTATAGAGGTTTAAGTTTATGAAAATGATTTATGAACGATATTTTATATAAAATATATATTTTATGAAACATGTTGAACTCTATACCTGCTAGAATCTAAACAAGTTGTGTTCCAAATTTGAGGTTGATATCTCAAAAAATGAGCTTTCAGTAAGATTTTGTGTGGGCGCAGTACCAAATTTTCCCCAGTAGATGCCAGCAAAACTCCGCTGGTGCACACAGTGGTTGGATTTGTGATTTGCAGTAGAGTTTTTCCTCTCTTAAATATTACAAGAACACACAAACCACACTCTGACATCCATACCAACACACCCACACAATTATAGCTGCATTATTTATCCAATTGGCTCTATAATATGCAGAACCAAAAAACAGGAATAAAGCGAGTATTTGCTTTATAAGCCAAACTTGAAAAAATGGCACCATCTGGTAAAAAAATAGTAAAAAATAAAAGTTTAAAGCCTTGCCAACAGAATGAAAGCCTATTAACAAAAATTGCATCATTTTACAGTTAAATGGCACTGCGATTAAAAATAGGTAAAAATAGGACGTAAGGTCCTGAGAGAAACCATTTTTTGTACCAAGTGCAAAACAAATTTATTAAAGGAAATTGAAGTGAAATAGTAAAATTCCAATAAAAATACACATATGTGCCAAAATTTATGCAGTTGGCAATAACACAGGCAAAATTATCAAAAAAACTAAACTGAAAAGGACAAAAATGTCCAAAAGGTCACACAAGGGTTAAATAAGAAGTTATTTTAAAGTCTAATAAATGTTAAAATTGACAGCTCTCAATTATACTGTAATGTTGAATGCTAGTCAATGGTTAAATATTCATAGAGACATCAGTAGTATTGGTATCAGTGATACTCGCCTTCAGTCATAAAAAAACTAATATTAAACTAATATGTCTTTATGTTGTTTCTGCATTAATTTGAAGATTGAATGTAAAATTATTGCAATATAAAAGTATATTTAAAAACTTTAATGTTTAATCACGATTAATTAGTAAATTTTTTCATCAACTGACAGCACTATTTTACACACACACACATATATATATATCATTATATATCATATATATATTATATAATCATTTTATAATAAACATTTTAAATAAATTAAAAAAAATGTAATCATAATAATTAAAAATAAAAACAAACAAAATAAACACTTATACATTAAATATTGTTAGTATTATTATATTATTTATAACTTATATTTTACCATTATTTAAAAGTACAAATTTAATCAAATTCAATATTTTATTTGTTTACTCTTTGTGTGTGTGTGTGTGTGTGTGTGTGTGAGTGTGTGTGTGTGTCTCTGTGAGAGTGTGTGTGTGTGAGAGTGTGTGTGTGTGTGTGTGTGTGTTCTGAATCTGGAAGACACGACTGACATGATGCCTCTTCACAGAATCATGTGGAAGACCAAATCAAACTCAAGATTTAGAAATAAAAAAAGACAGATTTGTATATTAGTCTCAGATTAAACCATAAACCATTCCATTTCACTCAGGAACGGCGAATACATTTCACAATTGTGCAGAACGACTGAAATATTTAAAAACGTGTACATCGTGCATGCAGCTTCTGATGTGTTTTATGCTTATGGCTGGGAATTCTGATTCAGTTTAGGGAATCAGTTCGTTCAAATGAGTCATATAAAAGAACCGGTTCAAAAAATTAAATCTTGAGATGTTCAAAAGTCAGTGTGAAAACAAAACACGCACGCACCCCTGAGGAGGATTCTTGTCCAGCCAGCCCACTTTAATAACTGGGACGCTGGTGGAGTCGAGGTCTTCCCGAGGCGGCGGAGCACTAACGTGGCCTGTGTTTGGCAGGTAGATGCTGTTCTGAGAGCCGGAGATCGAACCCAAATCTTCGATCCATGAACCCCGTCTGAGAGAGAGCACCAAAAGAGAGAAGTGTTACATTATCACATTGCAACATGACATGAATTTCTCCTATTACCAAATCAGCGACAACTAACTAAACTGAACTGTACAATAACAATTCAGGAACGTACACATTTGCGTAATCGCTGTCAGCAGAAAAATAAAAGTGACTCACTTCTCGGACACTGACTCGTAACAGTTGGTTTCATCATCTAGTAGCTCGTCGTCGCTGCACAGGCTGCTGTAACGGGGTTTCGTTACCTTGGGAACCATCAAGGACATCTATTGGAGGAAGCAGCTGTCAATCATACAGCGTCTGTCGCTATTGGACAGTTCTGATGTGTTGGGAATAAAACAGCGTGTGAAAGGCTCTTGACGCACCTTGCTGGCCATATCTATGTGTTTAGCGTCTCTGCTGGGCTCACGCTCGTCATATTCATCTGAACTTTCATCCGAGTCCAACTCTACAGGGAGTCATGATGGACAGAATGAGGGAAAACAGTGAGAGATACTGAGAAACAGATAAATTTCAGTGCAACCTTTCTGTATCCCACAATGCAATGCGAGAGACTCGACCTTCCAAATGCTGTTTGATGGATGAACTGGAAGAAAAAGCTGATTTTTAACATCTTATTGACTCGTTATTCGATAAGACTGTCAAAAATAAGACACTTTTACACTAAATTGTGTTAAAAATGCAAAATTGCATATTAGGACCAAATGTAGCTTTATTTTCCTAAAAAAGAGTCACAGTCTGATTGGAGCTTGCAATTCTGACCAGACTGTTTCTTCAAAGCTGTTTCTTCTATTGCATGTTTTAGCAATATGAATCTAGCTATTAGAAAAAATAAATGATAATGATAATGAGACTATAGTAAGTGCCGATATACAGTAAAAGAAGGCACTGAGAAACAGGTTGGGTTGGTGTAAGACAGCGCTGATAAGCAGGATGTTTGCGCTCCGAACGTGATCGTCTCATCTGGAAACTCTAAACGCCGCTAAAGGCAAACTCAAACTCAAAAAAGATCTTGTTTACATCAAAACTGAAACCAAGCCGTTCACACAGAACGCATATTTCAC
This sequence comes from Sinocyclocheilus grahami, assembly GCF_001515645.1. Lineage (NCBI taxonomy): Eukaryota > Metazoa > Chordata > Actinopteri > Cypriniformes > Cyprinidae > Sinocyclocheilus > Sinocyclocheilus grahami. The sequence goes on along the minus strand of NW_015506426.1, from coordinate 181,568 downwards.
GCATTTTCTAGACCAGTGATGGGCTAACTTGGCCCTTCCAGGCCACTTTCCTGCAGAGATTTGATCCAACTCTGATAAAACTCACCTGCCTGTAGCCTTCTAGTAGTCTTGAAGACAATGATTAGCTGGTTCAGGTGTGTTTGATTAGGGTTGGAGCTAAACTCTGAAGGAAAGTGGCTTGGAAGGGCCAAGTTTGTCCACCCCTGTTCTAGACAGACTTGCAATTACAAGGCTGTTTCTAGGCTGTTCTGGGTGTTTGCAGGCAGTTGTTAGAGTCTTCTCAGCATTGCTGACCGGTTACAAAGTGTTATAGATGGTTATCAGTACACTGACCCAAGAGCCCATTCTTCTTCGGCCTTTATTCACCGCCGTGTGGAGCACTTTTTATGATGGATGGATGCGCTTTATTGGACTTCTTTTGGACTATTAAAAAATAACACCCATTCACTGCCATTATAAATCTTGGAAGAGCCAGGACGTTTTTAAATACAACTCTGATTGGATTCGACTGAAAGAAGAAAGTCATATACACCTAGGATGGGCTTGAGGGCGAGTAAATCATGGGGTAATTTTCATTTTTGGGTGAACTATCCCTTTAAAGTCACGTTATTAAAGTTACGCCGGTTCCTTCTTCCCCGAGTTTTGACCTTTGTTACATTTACATTTTCCTTAAATCATCCTGGCGACCCGAGGGTTTGAAAACCACTGCTCTAGAAAGCCCCGCTCCCTGAATCCTAGGCTGTCAATCATGTTCACAGATAAGACGCAAACTAAAGCCTATTGGCTATTTTAAAAAAGTGGAACAAGGTCTTTGAAATGTCAACTTCTTGTTTCAACGAAGCATGAAAGAAACCGGCACCTGTCACAAACACACATCATGCTTTTGTGCCTGGTATTATGGTTATGGTGGTTTGTCACGCTAGAGTAACTGCTGATGAGGTTAAAGTCATGACATACTTTCTTTAGCATGCAGAGCAAACGGTAAACTCACTGTTTCTGAGCGGCGGCGGCAGCGGTGGGACGTCTCTCTTTGAGCTCTCGTTTGGAGGTCTGATCATTCGAAGCGGGACGTCTGGGACTCGATCCGTGCTGGGTGGATCATCTGCAGGAGAGCTGGAGGAGCAGACAGAGGAAGCTTCGTCATTACTCGGCTCACAGGACAGTCTGCTGAAGAGAGCGTCAGTCAGAGGATTCAACGCTAGCGGCAGACAGAGAGGAGCTTTATTCTGACTCTGAGAGAGAGATCAGGTTCGTGTCGCTGTACGTCTGTGAGTTCAGAAGCACCTGACGCAACAGGTTCCATGAGAGCTGATAGTGATCGACTAACACACCTGTACTGAGTCACTGCTTAACTTAAGTCAACATAAAATTGCAATGGACTTGACCTCATGTTTCTGCTCTTATTGCACATGATCTCTTTTCAAACAATTCTATGTGTATATTACATCATATCCATTCATCCATGTTAGCATGATAACTATAGGATTAACAAGAACAACAAAGTGTAAGCTGCTCAAGGAAATCATTATTAAATACAAGTTGTGCAATGCTTAATCAATCATTATTTTCATTATTTTACAATTGGTCAAAAGTTTAGAAAAAGAGAAACAACAAATAAGATGTTTTAATATTGTTGAAAGAAGTATCTTCTGCTCACCAAGGCTGCATTTAATTGTATCAAATATACAGTAAAAAAATAGTATAATATTATTAGAATGTAAAACAGCTGTTTTCTGTGTGAATCTCTGTTAAACTGTAATGTATTTCTGTGATGCGCAGCTGTATTTTCAGCATCATTCCTCCAGTCTTCAGTGTCACATGATCTTCAGAAATCAGTATAATATGCTGATCTGCTGCTCCAGAAACATTTCTGATTATTATCAATGTTGAACACAGTTGTGCTGCACAATATTTTTGTGGAAACTGTGATGCATTTTATTTTTCAGGATTCACAGATGAACAGAAAGTTCAGAAGAACAGCATTTATTTGAAATAATCACATTGCAACATGACATGAATTTCTCCTATTACCAAATCAGCGACAACTAACTAAACTGAACTGTACAATAACAATTCAGGAACGTACACATTTGCGTAATCGCTGTCAGCAGAAAAATAAAAGTGACTCACTTCTCGGACACTGACTCGTAACAGTTGGTTTCATCATCTAGTAGCTCGTCGTCGCTGCACAGGCTGCTGTAACGGGGTTTCGTTACCTTGGGAACCATCAAGGACATCTATTGGAGGAAGCAGCTGTCAATCATACAGCGTCTGTCGCTATTGGACAGTTCTGATGTGTTGGGAATAAAACAGCGTGTGAAAGGCTCTTGACGCACCTTGCTGGCCATATCTATGTGTTTAGCGTCTCTGCTGGGCTCACGCTCGTCATATTCATCTGAACTTTCATCCGAGTCCAACTCTACAGGGAGTCATGATGGACAGAATGAGGGAAAACAGTGAGAGATACTGAGAAACAGATAAATTTCAGTGCAACCTTTCTGTATCCCACAATGCAATGCGAGAGACTCGACCTTCCAAATGCTGTTTGATGGATGAACTGGAAGAAAAAGCTGATTTTTAACATCTTATTGACTCGTTATTCGATAAGACTGTCAAAAATAAGACACTTTTACACTAAATTGTGTTAAAAATGCAAAATTGCATATTAGGACCAAATGTAGCTTTATTTTCCTAAAAAAGAGTCACAGTCTGATTGGAGCTTGCAATTCTGACCAGACTGTTTCTTCAAAGCTGTTTCTTCTATTGCATGTTTTAGCAATATGAATCTAGCTATTAGAAAAAATAAATGATAATGATAATGAGACTATAGTAAGTGCCGATATACAGTAAAAGAAGGCACTGAGAAACAGGTTGGGTTGGTGTAAGACAGCGCTGATAAGCAGGATGTTTGCGCTCCGAACGTGATCGTCTCATCTGGAAACTCTAAACGCCGCTAAAGGCAAACTCAAACTCAAAAAAGATCTTGTTTACATCAAAACTGAAACCAAGCCGTTCACACAGAACGCATATTTCACGCATTTTCTAGACCAGTGATGGGCTAACTTGGCCCTTCCAGGCCACTTTCCTGCAGAGATTTGATCCAACTCTGATAAAACTCACCTGCCTGTAGCCTTCTAGTAGTCTTGAAGACAATGATTAGCTGGTTCAGGTGTGTTTGATTAGGGTTGGAGCTAAACTCTGAAGGAAAGTGGCTTGGAAGGGCCAAGTTTGTCCACCCCTGTTCTAGACAGACTTGCAATTACAAGGCTGTTTCTAGGCTGTTCTGGGTGTTTGCAGGCAGTTGTTAGAGTCTTCTCAGCATTGCTGACCGGTTACAAAGTGTTATAGATGGTTATCAGTACACTGACCCAAGAGCCCATTCTTCTTCGGCCTTTATTCACCGCCGTGTGGAGCACTTTTTATGATGGATGGATGCGCTTTATTGGACTTCTTTTGGACTATTAAAAAATAACACCCATTCACTGCCATTATAAATCTTGGAAGAGCCAGGACGTTTTTAAATACAACTCTGATTGGATTCGACTGAAAGAAGAAAGTCATATACACCTAGGATGGGCTTGAGGGCGAGTAAATCATGGGGTAATTTTCATTTTTGGGTGAACTATCCCTTTAAAGTCACGTTATTAAAGTTACGCCGGTTCCTTCTTCCCCGAGTTTTGACCTTTGTTACATTTACATTTTCCTTAAATCATCCTGGCGACCCGAGGGTTTGAAAACCACTGCTCTAGAAAGCCCCGCTCCCTGAATCCTAGGCTGTCAATCATGTTCACAGATAAGACGCAAACTAAAGCCTATTGGCTATTTTAAAAAAGTGGAACAAGGTCTTTGAAATGTCAACTTCTTGTTTCAACGAAGCATGAAAGAAACCGGCACCTGTCACAAACACACATCATGCTTTTGTGCCTGGTTATGGTGGTATGGTGGTTTGTCACGCTAGAGTAACTGCTGATGAGGTTAAAGTCATGACATACTTTCTTTAGCATGCAGGTCTACTCACGACATACTTTCTTTAGCATGCAGAGCAAACGGTCTACTCACTGTTTCTGAGCGGCGGCGGCAGCGGGACGTCTCTCTTTGAGCTCTCGTTTGGAGGTCTGATCATTCGAAGCGGGACGTCTGGGACTCGATCCGTGCTGGGTGGATCATCTGCAGGAGAGCTGGAGGAGCAGACAGAGGTCATTACTCCATTACTCGGCTCACAGGACAGTCTGCTGAAGAGAGCGTCAGTCAGAGGATTCAACGCTAGCGGCAGACACTTTATTCTGTTATTCTGACTCTGAGAGAGAGATCAGGTTCGTGTCGCTGTACGTCTGTGAGTTCAGAAGCACCTGACGCAACAGGTTCCATGAGAGCTGATAGTGATCGACTAACACACCTGTACTGAGTCACTGCTTAACTTAAGTCAACATAAAATTGCAATGGACTTGACCTCATGTTTCTGCTCTTATTGCACATGATCTCTTTTCAAACAATTCTATGTGTATATTACATCATATCCATTCATCCATGTTAGCATGATAACTATAGGATTAACAAGAACAACAAAGTGTAAGCTGCTCAAGGAAATCATTATTAAATACAAGTTGTGCAATGCTTAATCATTATTTTCATTATTTTACTATTGGTCAAAAGTTTAGAAAAAGAGAAACAACAAATAAGATGTTTTAATATTGTTGAAAGAAGTATCTTCTGCTCACCAAGGCTGCATTTAATTGTATCAAATATACAGTAAAAAAATAGTATAATATTATTAGAATGTAAAACAGCTGTTTTCTGTGTGAATCTCTGTTAAACTGTAATGTATTTCTGTGATGCGCAGCTGTATTTTCAGCATCATTCCTCCAGTCTTCAGTGTCACATGATCTTCAGAAATCAGTATAATATGCTGATTTGCTGCTCGAGAAACATTTCTGATTATTATCAATGTTGAACACAGTTGTGCTGCACAATATTTTTGTGGAAACTGTGATGCATTTTATTTTTCAGGATTCACAGATGAACAGAAAGTTCAGAAGAACAGCATTTATTTGAAATAGAAATCTTCTGTAACATTATAAATGTCTTTACGGTCACTTTTGATCACTTTAATGCGTCCTCGATAAATAAAAGTAGGGCTGGACGATATGGCCAAAATTGATAATGATATATTTCTTAATTTCGGTCAATATGATATAATTCCGATATCGATATGAACACTATTTATCTGAAATAGAAATCTTTTGTAACATTATAAATGCCTTTATCATCACTTTTGATACATTTTAAGCATCCTTGCTAAATAAAAGTATTAATTTCTATAATTTCTTTCCCCAAAAAATAATACAAATTATACTAAAAGGAATAGTGTATAATGTCACAAAAGCTTTTTATTTCAGATAAATGCTGATCTTTGGATCTTTCTATTCATCAAAGAATCCTGAAAAAAATTTACTGAACTGTTTTAAATATTGATAATCAGCAGATCAGCATATTATACTGATTTCTGAAGATCATGTGACACTGAAGACTGGAGGAATGATGCTGAAAATACAGCTGCGCATCTCAGAAATACATTACAGTTTAACAGAGATTCACACAGAAAACAGATATTTGAAATTCTAATAATATTTCACTATTTTTACTGGTTTTATTGTATTTTTGATCAAATAAATCCAGCCTTAGTGAGCAGAAGAGACTTCTTTCAAAAACATTAAAATTTTTGGCCAGTAGTATATTTGTTTGATAAACGTGTTCTAAATTCTAAACACAGCAGACAGTAAATGAGCTTTAAGTCTTACAGCAGTAAAAGAGATTCTGCAGTGTTTTCTCACACAACAAACTCTGTGTAATGTGAAGAAAGGGTGAATTGGGCCACGTTTCGACTGCTGTCTGACATTCACCCGACATTTAGAGAGAACACAGGAATTCCCAGGTTTATGTCAGCACTTGAACAGCATTTGTTGAACATTTATCAGACTAGAAACACATTTCCTGATGTGTGTTAAAGATCATGCCCATATGGACGGTCAAACAATAGTGTTTCCTGTGACCAGCGGAACAACTGACCATCAGTTTTAAAAACCAAAAGATCTGCTAAATACTGAGTTATGAATGAAGCCTTCACTAGCGCTTCAGCTCTGTAACATCAACCCTGTAACACACGCACACAAACACACGCACACTCACAAACACACAAACACACACATTCACAAACACACACACACACTCACAAACATGAGCTGCTGGGTTAATGAATATTAATCACGATGTCTGGGTTCGCCAGCCAATGAGATTGCTGTTCGTGCATTACTGAAGAAACCAGAAGTTGCTCTGCTTGTTCTTAAAGTCTGAATTCCTAATGAACTCCACTATTTTGAAAGGAAGATACAACAAAGAATAGAATTTACATGTAGCGCAAGCATACTATGTTGTAAGTAAGACTGTATTGCTCTCCCTCTTTTCAGATGTGTGAGAGAAACACAGAGCGCTCTCAGCTAAGCGCCTTCACACTAGAGTTTACGGTGTGTCAAATACAAAATAGTGCGCTTTAAAGACGGAGAGCGAAACGCTCAAGCACGCAGTGTTCAAAATGAGTGAAGGCAAGTGAAATATCGGTGTTAAACTTTTCAGGGTTTCTGCAGACATGAACAAGTTAAATTTAAGACCTTTTTAATACCAGCTTATATGAAATTTAAGACCTAAACCTGTAATGAAAATACTAATTTTATTACTTATTACTACGATATACAGTGAACTTTTCATGTCAGCAGACAATAATCCATACAAAATATCCCTGCAAAATAACTGCATCATTGAGATTTTTGGTGGAGTAAACAATTTATTCTGAAGCAATATTTTCATCAGTGTTCTATCAGCTTTTACATACTTAAATCTGCATATTTTTATTTACCTTTACAAAGGCCTATTTTTAACCAAATTATTACAATTTATCAATAAATTCAATATACACTATAGGACTGCTACCCTGCAAATAACAATAATTACAACTGCAATAAATAATGTTATGAGATTACTGTTTTAAATGCATTTAAGAATATATAAATAAGAAATGTTGAGGCGAAATGGAGTCCTTCATTCAACTGATTGAGTGTGTTATCATGCTGGTATCTTAAGGACCTTCGTGGACAGCTGACTCCTAAAGTTTTTAATATTATTCATATTCTGTGTGGTGGTCAGACAGAAATTAATCTTTTCCAATAAGTTTAAATTGATTTTTACCTTTTATGGGCATTTTACCTTTATAAAGCCATTTTTCTATAAGTGTGCATTATCTTTTGAGTCAAATTCTTACATTTAATCAGTGAATTAGAATATTAAAGTCATCTCAGTCAGTCTGTGCTCTATAAAGATAGTCACTATTAAACAAATTATAAACCTACTAAAACTGTAGTTTAAAATGAAGATGACTCCTGTCCTTTATTTATTTTCTCCATTTGAAAACATTAGACATTCTACATGTATTTTGCTTATTAATGTTGCTGCTGATGCTTTTTATAAATAAAATGTTTTTGTTTTTTTGTAATATGAAGATACATATGAACACCCATTTATAGAGCACAGACTGACTGAGATGACTGCAGTTTCACTAGCTCATGTGTCATTGTGAAAACAGAAACGCTGTGATTAAGTTTTTCCAGCTCATCTGAACACCTCATCAGACGGAGTGATGGAAAGCACAACGCTACTGGACTCTGGAGCGGCAGAAACCTTTCTGTACCTGTACTACACATGTAAAGCCAGATTTACCATAAACACACAACCCAACTGTATGGAAGAGGTTTATATATATATTTTTTATATATAATTTGTATATATATATACAATTTTTTTTTTTTTTTTAATAATTTTCAAAGTTTTTAAATTCCTTGTTTTATTGTTGTGATTATTGTTTTTATTTTATTTTATGTAAAGCACTTTGAATTACCATTGTGTATGAAATGTGCTATACAAATAAACTTGCCTTGCCTTGCCTTGCCTATATCTTCTATACAGGGATGCACCGATACCACTTTTTCCAGTACTTGCCCGATACCGATACTTTTATTTTTGGTACTTGCCGATACCGAGTACCGATATTTTTATTGCATTTATACATTTTTCAAATATTGGGTACAGAAACCAAAAGAGTATATATAATGTAGTTGGTTAACTTCATTTATCAAACAGACATTTATAGACACCTTCAACGTTTCTCACATCATCACAGTTTATTTGCTATAGTTTAGAAAATGGTAATAAAATATTTTATTTTATTTAATTTGTGTCAGAACAAATTCAACTTGATAATGTTAGATAACTTTGATAGAAAGGTATGTAATGGATTACAATAAACCAAAAAATTATTCAGACAGCTGTTAGTATGACAGTATTTACACAACTAT
>NW_015506426.1:167957-173100 GCF_001515645.1 Sinocyclocheilus grahami | reverse complement strand
CTCTCTCTCTCTCTCTCTCTCTCTCTCTCTCTACCGTTAAGTAACTTGTGTATTGTTTTACTTGCTTGTTTTTGACATATCCGACCGAACTACAAGCTTTCCAGTGATGTCTGCGGGAACGGTATATTCACTCGACAAGCTCATGCATCACGCCGCCGCGCGCTCAATCCTCTCAGCGTGCTTTGCTCATCAGCTACACAGTCAATACTGAATGTTTAACATTATATTAATTGCACACATATACTTCGTAGACATTCTTAATCTCTAATAACTCCATTCTGCTGTCTGTTGTTGGGGTTTCATTGCCTGAATATGGCACTTAACACATGTGGTATCGGCGTTTGGTATCGGAGCATTTTAACGAGTACGAGTACAGGAGCTCAGTATCGGCCAGATACCGATACCAGTACAAGGTATCGAAAACAAGTACCGATACCAGTATTGGTATATCCCTAATCTTCTAGAATCTAGATAAAAACATTTTCCCAAATTAAAAAACAGTTTGAAGTCATTTTTTAGATGCCCAATGTTAAGACTTTAATGTAAAAAAAAATTTAATTGGCTCCTTTTAGAGTTGAAAGTAGTGTTGGGCGGTATGACCAACAATTTATATCACCATATTTTTCACAATTATACCGGTTTCACGGTACATGACGGTACTTTTTTTTCATGCATGACCGGGTGTTAACCATATCTTCTACTGATTGAGAGGAAATACTGCAGTATATTGACTTAGAATGCCCTATTTTATTTCATGATGAGTGAATATTGTCAAAAAATACCACACTAAATAGTGACTAAACACGACCCCTTTTAATACATGTTAACCAGGAGTCTCTCATTTATAATCGCGGCATCGTCTGATAAACTCAGCATGCATCTACACTAAAGAGCGGCTATATTACTTTTTTGTCTCATGCAGCGCACTGCCTGCGTCTGAGTAACAAACTAAAAAAAACAACAAACAAAAGTGCATGTGATATTAACAGATGAACTACGCTCTTATTTATAATTCCTAACAATCAGTAAGCGGCAGGTGCTTGGAAACGCTGTTTTGTACTCATTTATTGAGGAGTCGGCTGCGGTGCTTCTCTGCCGCTCACTGCACAGAACAGACGCCGAGAGAGACGACACTTCTCCGGGAAAGCCAGACCTCGCGCTCGCGGGACAGCACTGGAGAAATCCTCCATCTGAACCATAGCTAAGCTTTATCCAAAAACATCGCTAGGTTTGTCAGTATGATTATTCTATGGAAGAAGCCGCTAAAAGGGCCTGAAAGTTGCTAAATCTAGTGCTGAAGTGGCGCTCGTGTGTGTGAGACGCGGGAGCTGATGGCAGCGGGCGCTGGATATTTGTGGCGGTCAGTGTGGATATTGTGGATGAGTTCTTCTGTGTCATCACGTTCTATATACATTGCCAGTCTTAATGCACAGATCCGATCTTTTGACCATATCCGATTTTTTGGCATGTCTTACATTCACTTTAGACACGACTGGTATCCGATATCTGTGTTTACATTAATTCCCACCCAAAAGGATTGTCTGCAGTGATCGCTTTACTATGCACATGGTAGACCCTCGGATTATAAATGGCCGTGCTATTAAAATTATTTATACAATTCATGTCGAATGGCCATTATTATTTGCCAGCATGGACAACGGCTGTCATGGATGTTCTGCAGCACAAAATCTGACTGAACGGATAAAGACCGGAAAATAACGGTAATTTTAATTTGTTAGACTATTTTATCTACAGCTCGTTAGAGGTAGAATTCTTTAGTGAAATAAATTATATTTATTGAAATGAATTTGAATTAATTAAGGAGAGAGAGAGAGAGAACAAACGAACGAATGCAAACACACACGTGCGAGTGAGCGATTGTGAAGCATTGCAAACAAGCTTGTCGGTTTAATTACAAAAACTGCTAAGTTATCACCTCATTGCTGAGAAATATATGTAGCTTTTAGCTGTTGTATTTTCAAAATTCACGGGGCGGGGGTTGAAAACCAGCTCCTGAATGTGCAATTTCTTACCTATAAAATGCTTCCATCTCAATAAAATGCGAGCGCATACAGCACGCCGGCATTAAAACGCCATTAAAAATCTTTATGAGCAAACGTGTCGCCCTCGCACTGGGAGTTCTGTGGAGAATCGGATATGTGTGTTTAAACATAGGTAGGATGTCCAGATATCAGATGTGTATCCGATTAAAATCCACATTTGGAAGTGGCTCAGATCGGATACAAAAAAATCGGATCTCGTGCAGGTTTTTGTGTTTACACGTGTGCAACAAATTCCGATCTGTGTCAGATGCGAGTGGAAGATCAGATTTTTTGTGCCAGTGTAAACGCAGCCTCAGTTCTACAGCTTCAGTTTCTGAACTTTCACGCTTAGTACACATACAGCTGTTCCCTCACCACAGTGCAGCAGTGAAAAGAGACCCCTTTCAAACAGAGTCACGTTCCCAACGTTGTTTAAGTGACATACACCGGTATTGCAGTATTTAAAAAATTAATATCATAACAAAAATAAACACCGGTATTCGGTATAAACCGGTATACCGCCCAGCACTAGTTGAAAGTTAAAGAGTTGACACAGATCTAGCCCAGAGTTACAGAGATCCTATTAATACGACCTTTAACCTGAGAAAGAACTACTGTTCCTGTCACTGGTGCACTTTAAGTGAAGAAATGTATATTATTAACCAATAAGGCTTAAAATCCACACAGGGAAAGAAGCTTGTAAATGCATGAATCCGTTTGTGTGATAAAGCATTATTATGGATTATGGACTCGTATTTCAGTCAAAAACGTCTTAATGCTGGATTTGTTTCAGCTTTTGTCTTCTCCAGATGGAGAAGGAGTGCTGTGGATTACTTGAGGATTATTGTGATGTTTTTATCAGCTGTTTGGACTGTCATTCTGACGGCACCCATTCACTTGCAGTGAGCAAGTGATGCAATGCTACATTTCTCCAGATGTGATGAAGAAACAAACTCATCCTGACCTGAGGGTGAGCCCAACTGATTAAATGATCAATATTTGGCAACTCAAAGCTTTCAGCATCATCCACTGTCATTAACCAAAACCTGTATCAATCAACCAATACTACTAACTAATGCTATTGTAGATGATGTTTCATCCTGATGCTCAGCGCAGATTCAAGCAGATCTTCATCCCAAATGAGCCAATCAACATTACTGAGCAAAAAACACTCGCTAAACATCAGGAAGCAAACCGCACAAACACAGAGTTCAACAGCGACCGCAGATATCTGCCGGGAGTTACCGAACCCTCTCCCTGATGACTGATGGGTTTTGTGTGAGAGATGACGTGTCTTTACACGACTGAAGCAGATAGCAAACGTGCAGCAGAGAAACACAGGAACGACATGAACACAAACCACCAGAAAGATGAAGCTGCGGTTATACAGTGCAGAGCATCAGCTTATAAATACAGCTGTGATGCCATCGGAAACGAAAGTGAGTCTCTGAAGGGCTTAAGATACTAGTCAATACTGCAGAGAGAGTGCACTTTCACAACTGCTGCTTAAAATAATGATAAATACAGTTAAAATTGGCCAACATCACAGCAGTGAGACACTCACACTCACATCTACAGAAAATACAGTTCGACTCAGTTTGTGCTCAATTCTGAGCGGTGACGAAACACTACAGAAACCTTAACACACACACGTCCTGAACATGATAACAACACTGATCATACAGAGATGATTGTTCAAAACATGCAAAACGAAAAGATTAGAAACAAAGTGCATAAGGAAACAGAACAACATGCATCCACTTCCACATTGAACTTACGTGCTCAAACACGCCAAATAAGGCCATTAGAGACTGATGAGAGCGAACGAAATCCCGTTATACACTGATAAACAACAGGAGACAGAGTTCAGGCGAAAGCAGTCCAGTAAACAAGTGTGAAAAAAAAAAGAGAGCTGGAGAAGCACGTCGAGAACAAGTGAACGAGACCTAAACTAACCACACAGAAGACAGGCGGAAGTGGAAAACACTTTTAGACGTGAGCGCTTTTGTGCGCGAGTATGTGCTGAGAGCTTCAAAACAACAAAGAGCTTCCTGAAATCTGTCTCCTGCTTCTCCTGTTCACATCCATATCAACACTACGTCAAATACAATCATGAAAATTAAACCTACATTTATATGTTTTTTGTATTATGAATTGTTCCTCCCCAAATTCTCATTATTGTAATAAAAGTGTAATATCAAAAAAAAGTATATTTAATATTAAATAAGAAACTATATATAAAATTATTACTGTATAATTATATTTTGATTAATAAAAAAAACTCATGCATGTATTTATTTTATTGCACTCTGGAGTTATTTTCTTCAAAATTCTCATTATTGTAATGAAAAAAGTCATTAAAGTGTTAGTTCACCAAAAAATGAAAATTAGCCCATAAATTACTCACCCTTAAGTCATCCTAGGTGTATATGACTTTCTTCTTTCAGATGAATCCAGTCGGAGTTATATTAAATTATAAAATAAAATAATTTAAAAATACATTACTGTATAATTAGAATGATAATCTAGAAACAAACTCCAAAATAAAGTGTACAGATGCGTTATAGTACTGAGAACTTTTTTTTTTTTTTGGCAATGAAGTAATGAGTACTTAATCATCATAAAATAATGTCCAATGTCTGATAACTATGACTTTCCAAAACTCAGAAACTGGAATCTAAACCACAACTTCTCAATAAAAACATTCACATGCTGACAGTAAATGATCTTTCTGGAAAATCACTAAAACTCATTTCAAGACGCTTGTGGGAATTCAAATACATTACTGTATAATTAGAATGATAATCTAGAAACAAACTCCAAAATAAAGTGTACAGATGCGTTATAGTACTGAGAAAATTTTTTTTTTTTTGGCAATGAAGTAATGAGTACTTAATCATCATAAAATAATGTCCAATGTCTGATAACTATGACTTTCCAAAACTCAGAAACTGGAATCTAAAACCACAACTTCTCAATAAAAACATTCACATGCTGACAGTAAATGATCTTTCTGGAAAATCACTAAAACTCATTTCAAGAGGCTTGTGGGAATTCAGCTGTGTGTGTGTGTGTGTGTGTGTGTGTGTGTGTGTGTGAGT
>NW_015506426.1:166761-167385 GCF_001515645.1 Sinocyclocheilus grahami | reverse complement strand
GTGTGTGTGTGTGAGTGAGAGTGTGTGTGTGTGTGTGTGTGAGTGTGAGCGTGTGTGTGTGTGTGTGTTTGGAGGCGGCGTCACGCACAGATTGATCACAGGAGAACTGCTGACATCTAGCGCTCACATGCAGAACATTTACAGATCACAGCAAACACTAAAGACTCCGGGACTTTAACTCACTACACACCAAATGAGTTCAAACTGATGAGAGTGAAGTACAGATCAAATGACCACCACACGCCTTCAAACTACTTTCACCATAAAAAAATGTACACTGCAGTGTTTCCCCTGCCATTCCTGCCATTATTTTAGGGAGACGGCGCAGGCACACCACCTTGAAGGTCCAGTTAATTTTATTTAATTATATTTTCTCTATAGCGCCAGATCACAACAGAAGTCATTTAAAGTTACCTTTCTTATAGAACATGTCTATACCTTGTTCTTTCATTAAACAAACTAAATAGCCTTATGTTATTTATCTTATTTACACGACGGCATGTCATTTCAGTCTCTACGTTATGCTCGCGCTCTCTGCATCACACACAGCGGAGTTCCGCCCGATGCGCACGCTCACACACACACACACACACTCTCTCACACGCACACACACACACACGCACA
>NW_015506426.1:156291-164828 GCF_001515645.1 Sinocyclocheilus grahami | reverse complement strand
TCTCACTAATGAGGACATAAACACATGAACAACATCTCCAGAACTGCTCTGAGAGTCACTTCATCAGCATCTGAGTAAAACTATCCTCATGTCATACACACACAGAAATGTAAAGGTATTCACGGCAACCCGCCAAAATAAAAGTTTGGTTTAACTTGAGGGCATTGTGGCAGAAATATATTACTATCGTTCAGTAGAATGTACGTAACAGACTGCTACTACTGCTAAAATTATTAAAACCTTATTTTTAAGGAATAAGCATATTCTGCATGTCTCTGTGTTAATGAATGGCGCAGACGCGCGGTGTTGTGTAGTACTCGTACTGAAACGCTCGTGACGCTTGCGGTGATATTAACCTCTGCCGTCTCACTAATGAGGACATAAACACATGAACAACATCTCCAGAACTGCTCTGAGAGTCACTTCATCAGCATCTGAGTAAAACTATCCTCATGTCATACACACACAGAAATGTAAAGGTATTCACGGCAACCCGCCAAAATAAAAGTTTGGTTTAACTTGAGGGCATTGTGGCAGAAATATATTACTATCGTTCAGTAGAATGTACGTAACAGACTGCTACTACTGCTAAAATTATTAAAACCTTATTTTTAAGGAATAAGCATTCGATATTTCTTCAGCGTTTTAATTGTAATATTAAATTACCTTTATCCCCCCCCCCAAAGCCGTAAACCTGGGGGAAACACTGCACTGTCACAAATGTTCATGGAAAAAAGGCTAAATGTGTACATTAAATAATAGAAATACTAAAATCCAGTTTCATTGCTGATATATTTTCTCAGTTAATTTTGGACCTGTGACTCAATGCATATTAAAAAATACCCAGAGGTCTTGTGTTTAATGAACAAACTCTGGCTCAAAAAAAAATTTTTTTTAATTAATTAAAATCACAACTTATTAATAAGTGAAAATTATTAAATTATAATTTTTTTCATTAAATTCAATTTTAATTTCCAGAAGGGTTTTCCAAAATAATCACTCGACACTAGTATATATTATTCTCCTCACCAGAGGGCAGTGCTCTCACCGCGAATCACGCTCCCACTGCATGAAGAGCATGTCATGTTATTTTCCAGCTCTGACTCATTTGCTCTGCTCCGTGTGACCCGTGTGACGGTCTGCAGGCCTCGTGACTCAATGACCTCGAGTCAGCGCGCAGGAAACACAAACACTACAGTGTGTGCAAGAGCACTGTGTAAAAGCCTCGAGTCATGAGTGTCCGCTGCGTTCACAATACTGCAATGTGCTTAGTATGCATGCAACACTTGGATAATTTGCTCAAATGTGCAGTGTGAGGTGATGTATCCCACAATGCAATGCACTTAACTTCACCTTCCATTTCCAGTGTGATGAATGAACTGCAATAGAGAGCAACGATGCTTTTTTTTTTTTAAGAAGTGATTTTTCACATGAACCAAGAAACACAACAAATAACTCTAGAGAGGAACATTTTGATAAATATACGCACAATATTACATATTCCTTATATTTTTATCTTCATTATTTAATGTATATTTGAATAAATGTCATTAAAACAAGGTTTTATTACAGCTACCACTTAAATGTTTGTATTTCAACAACGAAGTGGAGTAAAAACATCATCATATCATTACAAATATGATATAAAAACTGCTTAAGTGCATTTTAAATGTTTGTATACAAACTTAACATGCAAAATGTAAGTTTTTTGCCACAGATGTTCACGGAAAAGGCTAAATTTACAAGCCATAATTTTTAATTAATACAATTAATCAATACAGTTTTAAAAAATACCCAGATCTCCTATTTAATGGACATACTCTATTCACCATTATAAAAACAGGAGCATTGTGATAAATATGTGCACTATATTAAATATTAATTCTATTTTTATCTTCATTATTTAATGTATATTTGAATAAATCTGTCACGAAAACAAGTTTTGACAGCCACGGTTTAAATGTTTATATTTCAAGGAGTAAAAATATCATTAAAACATATAAATAAAAAATAAACATTCAATATTCATAATAAACATTTACATTTAATTTTACATTTTATTAGTGTTGATTACTAAATACATTTTAGAAATTAACTGATTATTAAATACTTAAAAAATGTGAATAGTTAAATTTTTTTTAATGTTAATGGTTTAAATGATTAAAATCGGCTAAATGAAAACTTACATTTTGGAAAAAAATTCAGTACGCATACTGTGTGCACTATGTAGTAAACATACTAAAGTATAGTACGCTACACCAGACAGATAAAGTGTGTCCTGTACCTGAAAGTGGGCGGGCTTCCGGATGACGTGCTTCTGGGATTCGTAGTCGTGCTGCAGACGCGAGGCGGTGGAACAGGGGGTCTGTACGGGACGTCTCTGGGCTCTTTAGAGACACCCACGGTGTAGCTCTTAGGAGGAAGAGGAGGAACGCCCACTTCTCCCTGAGCGGGAGACGAACACTGTTCGTACAGGTGGAAGCGCTCCGATGAGGAGGATGAGGGAGACACACGGGACGGTTTCCTCTCACTCGTCTGGAGTTGCTGCGCCGGCCCTTTAAGAGTCAGGTGTTCTGGGCGTGGCCTTGGAGTTGGGATGGGCTTGGCTCGTCCGGCAGGTGTGGGCGTTTCCTTTTGTTCAGGGATGCTGATAGGCTCAGGAGTGGTCGCCATGGTTACTGATCCGGGCGTGAAGGGAACGGGTGGCCGATTGGGCATGACCCGAGGCGGGACGGGAGGCGGGTGTCTACCTGCGACGCTGTTTTCCGTCACCCCGTCGTTTGCAGTCCTTCTGAATTTGGTCCTCTCTCGGGCGACGGGCCTGTCCTCCTCTCGCTCCTCGTCCTCCTCCATCCCCGCCGCCGAGGGGAAGAGCTTGTGCAGGCTGCCGAGGATCCGCTTCCTGTGGCCGGGCAGAGCCACGCCCATCCGCTGCAACTGGGCGGAGCTTAGATCCTGACACTCCCACAGCGTTCCCAGCCCCGCCTCCTGGAAGACGGAGCAGTACTGGTCGAGCCGGAGGGCGTTCAGCCACTCCTCCACAAGCTGGGAACTCTCCGGCGGGACGGAGGACATGACCGGAACGCCGCCGGATCCTCGGGAATGCTGCAGGACTTCTTCTCCACGGGACGAGGTCAGGGAATCATCGCCGGAACAGAACGTCTATTGAGGGAGAGAGAGAGAGAGAGAGAGAGATCATCAGACTGATCAGAATTTATAAAGACTAGAAATTAATTTGATGTCCAGACTAAACCAAAGAAAGTAAAGAATGATGAAGAAGTCATGAAGGTTATGATGATAATGTGTGTTCTGGATGATTTTGTAAATGAAAGTGTTATGCTTTATTTATTTATTGAGAGTCAGAATTTATTTATTATTTATCTTTTGTTACATATATTTGTAACAAATACATATATACTAAAGCAATAAGCCCTGTGAAAAAAAACCCTTAGCTGTTATAAATTCATTGTAAACCACGGCTTCTCGGGGCTTATTGCTTTTATAAAACGGTTATATACGTAGTAAGGTTTCACAAAATAAAGCAGAGCAAATCAAGTGTAATGATATTAATAAAAACAGTATTCTTCCACCAAACAATGTAGCGCCTCAGAAACAGTTGTGGTTGCTACAAAGTGGTTGCCGAGCAACACACAAACGTAAACAAAGGTGTGTGTTACTTTGTAGCGTCATTTACAACAGCTTCGAACGCGGCTCAGCCAATCAGAGCCAAGCACCAGAACTATCGGTTTTATAAATATATTTTGGGGATTGTTTTTCACTTTTTGAATGCACATTGTATTAAAGCAGCTTGACAGAGAAGTGTGTCTTCAGTGGTCCTGTGTACAGAGCTACAGCAAACATGTGAGCGGGTCAAAGGAGACTTCAGGCAGGTCAAAACCCCACTCCATATACTGTATTTACTGTACAACACAAACCCATCTCTCCCCGAAACTGAAACTAAAGGCATGAATGTTCCTCATATTTTCATCACATGTGGGGACAGATTACACATGGATTCAGGCATCCGAGACATGTTTAAAATGTCTAATCAATTGAATAAAACGTCACACAATTAAAACATTTCTAAATTATTTCAGTTTTTTCTTTTATTTAATATCACAAATGAATGCATGAATCTACATTATAACAGATTCATTCAATTGTTTCATTATGTTGCAGCAGCTAATAAAGTTACTGGCCAGACACCAAAAAAACGCCATTATATTTCTGCAGGTATATTTAAGACGTTTTTTAGACCTTTTTAAGACCAAGTATATGAAGTCTTGTTTCATGAGAAACTGATCAGAACGGATTTTATGATTACAAACAAAAACAAATACAATATGTGCCGATGGCCTCAGAAAAATCTGCGTAATTCAAAGGAAAAACAAGTTTTCATTCCCCACTGACAGATAGATATGACAGATATTAAACAAACTCTTCTTCATTTTGGTCATTTTCTCAAAAAAACAAGACTTCATATCTTCATTTTGCTTCTCAAATAAATGTTTCTTGATTTAAGGATGTTTAGTTATATGTACTGGAAAACAAGACAAAAATACTGAGGAAGATATTCAATATTAGTATTCATTTATACTTATAAAAAAAATGTTGCAGTGCATGCAGCATTCAATGCCATTACCTTATAAATTTCTGCTCTGATTTAAGACCTTTTTACACCTTCATTTGTGGAAGGAAAAATTAAGACTTTTTCAGACCCTGTAAAAGCTATTTTTAATCCAATATGGCACTTGTCACATTTGGACCCTTCTCACATATTTATCTTACATTAAATATGACTTATTCTGCAGCAAAACACACTCATACAAAACAAACTAGTATCAATGCCCACATCACTAAGACACCAGAATTTCAGAAAAAGCTCATTTCCTGCAAGCAATTTCCTGTTCCTGCACAGATAAGATTCGTTTTTCCAGTTGAGCTCATTATCAGTCAGATGAATACAGATATTATTAGACCATGTCTTCATAAACATGACATCTAAATCACTGTATGTGATGTTTGATGTTAGACTTCTGTGTTAATGTTTATAATATAATGAAGCTGTGCTGCTGAAACGTTCTGGAACGAGCGACTGAAGCTTTCGGCCCGAGACGAGAGCAGCTCCTTCCACCTCCAGTGCTTTTCTGTTTAACACCGGTTCCTCAAACGCTGTGACGATTCATCATCACTAGCATTAATCCTATCTGTAAGGCACAGCACAAGATCACTGAACCTCTTTTACTCCAAACACTAGTTTAATGGTGCAACACTTTAAATATTTAGCAATGTTTGTGTCGGTTTATCCTACGGTTGGTGCAACCGACCGCAGTTGCTTAAAAATGCTGAAACATGAAGCTACTTCAGAGAAGCATTAGAGACGTTATACAGACCAGATGAATCACATTCAGGCATTTCAGAAAGCCGCTGTAGGATCATCACATGACTGACTTCCAGAAGAGCGAGACTTTCAGGTTACTGTAAAAGTGAACATGCCAAACGCTGCATGTGCTTTACATGAAACACTCGTCAATCATTTTCAGCCAAAGGCACTTCCTCCTCTTTATGATATAATTAGCTCGAATCAGGAACTATAATAAGATATCATACTAATCTCAAGATCATCTGTTTGGGTGAAGCTCTGAGGGTCATTACAGGTTTAATGATCAAATTTATTCCAAATATAATAATTAAAAGCAGTATCAGCAGTATCTCACACATATAAACACCAAACCAAGCAACTGTGTTTTTAGTTGCTTCCTCATTTAAAAGTATCATTTTACCAGAAGGTGCATGTGTTAAATACAAACAAACACTTCAAAGTGTGAAACGGACAGGGTGTGTGTGTGTGTGTGTGTGTGTGTGTGAGAGAGAAGTGGGTAAAACCGCTCAGCGTGCTTTGCTTATCAGCTCACGCACACCAGCTATACAGACGTTAACACTGAATGTTTAACGTTATATTCATTGCACACATATACTTCGTAGACATCCTTAATCTCTAATAACTCCATTCTGCTGTCTGTTGTTGGTGTTTCATTGCCTGAATATGGCACTTAACACATGCTGTGTGGTATCGGCGTTTGGTATCGGGGCATTTTAAGGAGTACGAGTACAGGAGCTCAGTATCGGTATCGGTGCATCCCTAATGCTTACCATTAAAGTTATAAAACGTATTCAGTCAAGAGCAGAAAGGGATTTTCTTTGTCTTCTGTTCTTTGATTAACATGACAGACAGCAGCAGGAATATTGGACTGCGGCCCCTTTAAGAGTTTATCCACGGATACTGTTACACAGCATGGTATACAGATTAATGGTACAGCATGGTACACTCATTTTGGTATTTGTGGCTCACAAGCTGTTTGAGACTGAGCACAGATTGTGCGATCCACTAATATTGATCAGTTCTGGTGCGCACGCATTTGGTGTAAGCGCGAAACCTGCGGGAATGACTATAATAATGCGCAATACAAGCATTTAACCGGAGCGAATGAGAAGGGGTCGTCGGAGAGAAGAGAGCGAGATTGCGTGGCTGACGTTATTGCCTGTGCCGCTGGTAACAAAACGGATCGGCTCGGAATCAGAAAGAAGTGAGACTGACCGACCGATCACCGATCCGGGCCGATCATGAGGAAAATCGTCTGATTTCGATCCCTGGCCGATCGATCGGTGCATCTCTAATCTTCAGGTCACGTGCGTTTGCAGAAACACCATCAACATGAAAACACACAAAAGAGCAGCTCATCTGAGCATGAATTTCAATCCAAAGCATCCCAAACATCCCGCGAGACTGTGAGCAGTGCATCAGAGAACAGGGCGTGTGGACGAGTGAGATTTGCTGAATCTGAACGTATAGTTTGCCTGCAATAGAAAAACCGTGAGGAACACAAGACTGAAGCTGCCACTGTATATCAGTCCGAACACTGCTTTACAGGACAAGAGTTTGACTCGCATTTGCGACTAAATATAGATGTGTGTGAACTGTAACTTTTAAGTTTAACTGTAACTTGTAAAGTTTAAGGCCATAAAGTCTTAAATATCTAATGTGTATTAAAACTTCAAAAGGTGATGATATAAATACAGGCCTTCTGCACAATGAATACTGTGCATTTATGCCAATAAATAGCTTATGATCTCCTCAACATTATTTAGCATTGCATTCAATACATAGATTTTACAAGTATCGGCACAATAACCGGTTTATAATATTGCCCATATATAAGCATTGCCTTTTGAAGTTTATATAATCCGTATAATTATCACTATTCCTTTTTTTCCATTCCAAATTTAAGACCTCTTAAAATGCTAATTGAGACATTTGTGACCCTGGAGCACAAACCCAGTCATAAGGGTAAATTTTTTTAAATTGAGATTTATACATCATCTGAAAGCTGAATAAATAATCTTTCCATTGATGTATGGTTTGTTAGGATAGCACAATATTTGGCTGAGATGCAACTATTTGAAAATCTGGAATCTGAGGGTGCAAAAAAATCTAAATATTGAGAAAATCATCTTTAAAGTTGTTCAATTGAAGTTCTTAGCAATGCATATTACTAATCAAACATTAAGTTCTGATATATTTACGGTAGGACATTTACAAAATATCTTCATACTCGTATCTGCCAGAGAGAGAGCGGTTAGTGAGAAGTGAAACAAACGGCAGGTTTGCGATTGTGAGCTCACGTTAGCGCTGAAGTTCTCAAATCCTTACTAAAGCTGACACACACACACACACACACACACTCATGACTCAGTCTCACCCCTCCTGCATCTGACTGATCATCATGGTTACTCAACCAATGACCCTTGACCTCTGAATGTGTCAAACAGTTGAACCTAAGGCATCAGACTAAGAGATTGTTCAAAGGAATCATAAGGTGAAATTCAATCAGACTGCAGCAAAACACACAGTATTGTTGGATATTGTAGACAGCGAAGAACACATTTATGCTGACTGCAAAAAAACAACCAGATGAAGGCATCTTAATAGGGTTTCCAAAGTAGGGATGCCCGAATACAATGATCCCATTTTGATAATTATTTTTATCAATATATTTTTGTGTTAAAATGCAGCCATACTGTGTGAGTAAAATATTACATGTAATATTTAAAAAAAAAAAACTTAATCAAATAACTGTTTTCAAAAATCAAATAATAGGCTTTTACGTTGTCAATATGCTAAAATTATTCCTTTTGCACAAAGATTTTTTTAGAGAATATTTTAAATTGAAATTGCAATTAATGTCTTCATTTCTGATCTGTAGAAAGTAGGGTTGGGTACCGAAACCCGGTACCAATATGGCACCGGTACCTATGTAACGGTATGTACTAGAACCGAATCCAAACGCAGATTTCGGTGCCGTGCCTGAGCGATCGATTGAAATATTTGTCCTCTGGTTCTCCGAAACGGACGTAAGAAGCATCATCACCGGCACCGCACGTGAAAAATAATTCCCCGACTGAGAACATGCACGTGAACTCAAGTCGGAAAGCTCTAATAATACAAATCCAACACATCTTTGTAGTAACGCGAGTGT
>NW_015506426.1:153872-156079 GCF_001515645.1 Sinocyclocheilus grahami | reverse complement strand
CTAAAGCTAAACCTCCCTTGTATTCACATTTCTAAACCTGTTGTCCAACACAAGAGAACATTATAACCTTTTTACTCCACAACCCCAGTCACATGCTCCCACTGAATCTCTGGCCATTGCCGCCTGCTCCCGCCTGATGTGTTTCGCTCCCGCGATTTTCGTGTCCACTCCTTGTATTCTATTTCTATTCTAATGGCCAATCCATCATTTTTGGGGGGGAAGTTTTATTTATTTATTTTTTAATAAGTATCGGTTCAGGCACCGGAACCGTTTTAAAAGTATCGATTTGGCACCGGTATCGGAAAAAACCCAAACGATACCCAACCCTAGCAGAAAGCAGAATCAAACATTACGAGTAGTGAATGCAAACATAAAAAACAATTATGTTAAACATTTTATTAATACCTTAAGTGCACACATGAACTTTGGCAGCCCTAAAAATTCCATTAAATTTAAAATATACAAAAATGAATAAATAAATATTTCTCAACTGTTGTGAGTGACCCCCAGTATGAAAAGAACTGAGAAAAATAAAAATATAAACCAACTGCAATTAATGTCTTTATTTCTGACCAGTCTGTAGAAAGCAGATTAATATATTATTGCATTTAGTGAATGTAAACATAATTATGCTAAACATTTAATTTATATCTTAAATGAGCATATCAACTTTGACAGCCCTAAAAAGGACCCCTAGCAAAATCTCACGGCCCTCAGTTTGAAAACCCCTGCCTTTGTAGAAAACGTCACAAACAACAGAAGCCGCCCTACCGCTGTATACTGCCTGAGAAGAAGCATACGTCAGACTTCAGAAACACATTCAATCCAGAAAACCACGAGAAATAAAACTGTAATTAAAGGCCATGAAACACTTCACAGCCTCTATAAAACATTCTGCTCGGAACAACACATTAGACAGAAACAGGATGAAAACAGCAAACAAGCATTGCAGTTGTGGTTAAAGTCTCACTGACACATGCTTACAAAGTCACACAAACGCACATGGTGTGAAGTTTTGACCAGCTAATCAACAACTCGAGAACTCGTTGAAGAGAGGCGGATGATGCATCTCCTGCTCTACGCTTACACGTGTGCAAGCACAAATAAACACTGCAAAATAAACTATTACAAACATCATCAACCAGTGAAGGACTTACTCACCCTCAGGCCATCCCAGATGCAGTGAATGGGTGCCGTCAGAATGGAGAAGACAAAAGCTGAAAGAAATCCAGCATTAAGACGTTTTTAAGAGTCCATAATCCATAACGCTTCCTCCGCTGAAAAAGTGCATCTGTTGTCTCTCTCATCAAAATCCTGCCACATATTTGTTTAAACGCTGCTTGATCTGTGCAGATTTCTCTCCTGATTCACACCAGAACACTTTTTCACTGGAGGAAGAGTTATTATGGATTATGGACTCTATGGTATTTTAGTTAAAAGCGTCTTAATGCTGGATTAGTTTCAGCTTTTGTCTTCTCCAGATGTTAACTGATGGACTGGAGTGCTGTGGATTATTGTGATGTTTTTATCAGCTGTTTGGACTCTCATTCTGACGGCACCCATTCACTGCAGAGCATCCATTGCTGAGACACTGATGCAGTGCTACATTTCTCCAAACCTGATGAAGAAACAAACTCATCCACATCTAAGACGGCCTGAGAGTGAACACGTTTTCAGATCATTTTCATTTTTGTCTGAACTATTAATGTTTGAGTCCTTGATATCATACCAGTAAATACAGAACACAATTCAGTTACGGCAAATAAGAGGTTTATTACCCATCAACAGTGCTGTAAGGTTTTGGAACTGAAACAAGAGAGCAACTACCACTTCTGTTAATCAGCAAAGGAATCGTGTAATTAGGCCCAGTGTTTCCCACACACAGACTTTACTTGGGTGGGTCGCCCAGGTATATTAACGGCCGCCTGTCTCTCATCATGTGCTCCTGCTGGTTTAGCTGCATTTAAAAATGTTTGATTAAATGCTGATGTGACAAATAAACAGGTGAATCGGTCATAAATTCACAGGGAACTGGAAGAGTTGCCGCACTGAAAGAAACGCTGAACAACACCAGGCTCGACTGAGCTGCTTCAGTGTTTATAACAAACATCAACCTGATTAACATTCCAGCCACATCACAGGACTAGTTAACCCCTCCACACACACACACACACCTCACACACACACACACACACCTCACACACACA
>NW_015506426.1:143205-150422 GCF_001515645.1 Sinocyclocheilus grahami | reverse complement strand
AACACACGCGCACACACACACGCACACGCACACACACACACACACACACACACACTCACGCACACTCACGCGCGCACACACACTCACGCACACACGCACACGCGCGCACACACACACACACTCACACACACTCACGCACACTCACGCGCGCACACACACTCACGCACACGCACACGCGCGCACACACACACACACTCACGCACACACACACTCACGCACACACTCAAACACACACACACTCACACACACACACACACACACACACACACTCACACACACTCACTCACACACACACACACACACACACACACACTCACACACACTCACTCACACACACACACACACACACACACACACTCACACACACTCACTCACACACACACACACACACACACACACACTCACACACACTCACTCACACACACACACACACACACACACACACTCACACACACTCACTCACACACACACACACACACACACACACACTCACACACACTCACTCACACACACACACACACACACACACACACTCACACACACTCACTCACACACACACACACACACACACACACACTCACGCACACTCCCGCACACTCACGCGCGCACACACACTCACGCACACACGCACACGCTGACTATTTACCAGGTAAAGAGACAAACATTCCAGCAACTGAGCAACCAGAGAGAAAGACAGATGCAGAAACACAGAAAAACAGAGAGAGACAGACAGAAAAACCAACAGACAGACAGACAGACGGAAATACAGACAGAAAAACAAAGACAGGCAGACTGTTTTATATGTTTACATGTTTCTCCACACATATGTGACCCTGGACCACAAAACCTGTCATAAGGATCAATTTGTTTAAATTATATCTGAAAGATGTATGGTTTGTTAGGATCGGACAATATCTGAAAATCTGGAATCTGAGGGTGCAAAAAAATCTAAATATTGAGAAAATCATCTTTAAAGTTGTTCAGATGAAGTTCTTAGCAATGCATATTACTAATCAAACATTAAGTTTTGATATATTTACGGTAGGACATTTACTAAATATCTTCATGGAACATGATCTTTACTTAATATCCTAATGATTTTTGGCATAAAAGAGAAATGTATAATTGTGACCCATACAATGTATTGTTGGCTATTGCTACAAATATCCCCCAGCGACTTAACACTGCTTTTGTGCTGCAGGGACACAGATTCCAAGCTTTGGCAATATTGTATTTTTTACAGTCATGCCAATAAAGCGATTTTGAAGAGGAAAACTAACGTACCGTTGCTGGAAAGAGAACTAGAAAACAATCCGACAGTCAGTCAAGAGTTTGTAACACCAGGAGCGATTTACTGACATGCCTGGAAGCTCAGCTTTTGAGGTAAGGGCGGCTGTGGACCACTTTATTCCGCGTACTGACAGAAAAACAGTTCAACAAACCGCGGATAAAGTCACGGACAGCTCCTCAGATGATCAAGAAGGAGCTCCACACTTACCGCGCGTCTGCGGCACAGCTCCAGCTCCGGTGGCTGATGTTGTTGTTGTTGTTCGCGGATGGTTGTGTGTTTCTTCAGCGCCAGTCAGACGCACTAAATCCCTCTGAAACACGCAGAAAAAGCCTGTCGGAAACTTCCGCGGGCGGCGACACTCAACGCGGCAAATACCTCAAATGGCGGTTGCTATGATACTCAACGGTCACACTGTTCGGGGGCGCGAGGCGGCGCTCAAACCTAACGACTCCTTCGTAAGATTGATATAAATATAATAATGTAAACACATAACCCATAAGGGTTCTTATCTGACACACAAAAGGAATTTCTCTTCATGAATCTTTAAAAAATAATTTTTTTCAAATCCTCATCGCATCCTCACACTCGACTCTGATTGGTCCATCCCGAGCAGCGCAGAGAACAGTAACACGCTTTTGTTTTAAGAATCCACAATAATAATATTGTTACTGTTTAATTTATAATGTATATTAATTATTTGTATATTTATGTATCAGTTAAATGCACAAAACACCTCACTAATTATACTAATTAAAATATAAAACTATATAATATTAATAATAATATGATAATAAATAAACAATATATATTATTTTTTTCTATATCAATTAAATGAATTATTTGTATATTTATGTATCAGTTAAATGCACAAAACACCTCACTAATTATACTAATTAAAATATAAAACTATATAATATTAATAATAATATGATAATAAATAAACAATATATATATAATTTTTTTCTATATCAATTAAATGTACAAAAAGACCGCATTTATATAATATATTTTATTTTATATATTATTTATTAAGTATATATATTATATATTATTTCTTTAAAATATGTATTTATTTTATAAATATATATATGTATATATATAATTTATATTAATTAATATTTTTTTTCTATCAATTAAATGTATAAAAATACCACATTTATATAATATATATTATTTTATATATTTTTTTTATTATTATATCTCATATATTATATATTATTTCTTTAAAATATGTTTTTATTTTACATATATAATTTATTTTCTTTAATTCTATATATAATTTTTTTCTGTCAATTAAATGCACAAAAAAAACTCTATATGTGTGTGTGTGTGTGTGTGTGTGTGTGTGAGAGAGAGAGAGAGAGAGAGAGAGAGAGAGAGAGAGAGAGAGAGAGAGAGAGAGAGAGAGAGAGAGAGAGAGAGAGAGAGAGAGAGAGAGAGAGAGAGAGAGAGAGAGAGAGAGAGAGAGAGAGAGAGAGAGAGAGAGAGAGAGAGAGAGAGAGAGAGAGAGAGAGAGAGAGAGAGAGAGAGAGAGAGAGAGAGAGAGAGAGAGAGAGAGAGAGAGAGAGAGAGAGAGAGAGAGAGAGAGAGAGAGAGAGAGAGAGAGAGAGAGAGAGAGAGAGAGAGAGAGAGAGAGAGAGAGAGAGAGAGAGAGAGAGAGAGAGAGAGAGAGAGAGAGAGAGAGAGAGAGAGAGAGAGAGAGAGAGAGAGAGAGAGAGAGAGAGAGAGAGAGAGAGAGAGAGAGAGAGAGAGAGAGAGAGAGAGAGAGAGAGAGAGAGAGAGAGAGAGAGAGAGAGAGAGAGAGAGAGAGAGAGAGAGAGAGAGAGAGAGAGAGAGAGAGAGAGAGAGAGAGAGAGAGAGAGAGAGAGAGAGAGAGAGAGAGAGAGAGAGAGAGAGAGAGAGAGAGAGAGAGAGAGAGAGAGAGAGAGAGAGAGAGAGAGAGAGAGAGAGAGAGAGAGAGAGAGAGAGAGAGAGAGAGAGAGAGAGAGAGAGAGAGAGAGAGAGAGAGAGAGAGAGAGAGAGAGAGAGAGAGAGAGAGAGAGAGAGAGAGAGAGAGAGAGAGAGAGAGAGAGAGAGAGAGAGAGAGAGAGAGAGAGAGAGAGAGAGAGAGAGAGAGAGAGAGAGAGAGAGAGAGAGAGAGAGAGAGAGAGAGAGAGAGAGAGAGAGAGAGAGAGAGAGAGAGAGAGAGAGAGAGAGAGAGAGAGAGAGAGAGAGAGAGAGAGAGAGAGAGAGAGAGAGAGAGAGAGAGAGAGAGAGAGAGAGAGAGAGAGAGAGAGAGAGAGAGAGAGAGAGAGAGAGAGAGAGAGAGAGAGAGAGAGAGAGAGAGAGAGAGAGAGAGAGAGAGAGAGAGAGAGAGAGAGAGAGAGAGAGAGAGAGAGAGAGAGAGAGAGAGAGAGAGAGAGAGAGAGAGAGAGAGAGAGAGAGAGAGAGAGAGAGAGAGAGAGAGAGAGAGAGAGAGAGAGAGAGAGAGAGAGAGAGAGAGAGAGAGAGAGAGAGAGAGAGAGAGAGAGAGAGAGAGAGAGAGAGAGAGAGAGAGAGAGAGAGAGAGAGAGAGAGAGAGAGAGAGAGAGAGAGAGAGAGAGAGAGAGAGAGAGAGAGAGAGAGAGAGAGAGAGAGAGAGAGAGAGAGAGAGAGAGAGAGAGAGAGAGAGAGAGAGAGAGAGAGAGAGAGAGAGAGAGAGAGAGAGAGAGAGAGAGAGAGAGAGAGAGAGAGAGAGAGAGAGAGAGAGAGAGAGAGAGAGAGAGAGAGAGAGAGAGAGAGAGAGAGAGAGAGAGAGAGAGAGAGAGAGAGAGAGAGAGAGAGAGAGAGAGAGAGAGAGAGAGAGAGAGAGAGAGAGAGAGAGAGAGAGAGAGAGAGAGAGAGAGAGAGAGAGAGAGAGAGAGAGAGAGAGAGAGAGAGAGAGAGAGAGAGAGAGAGAGAGAGAGAGAGAGAGAGAGAGAGAGAGAGAGAGAGAGAGAGAGAGAGAGAGAGAGAGAGAGAGAGAGAGAGAGAGAGAGAGAGAGAGAGAGAGAGAGAGAGAGAGAGAGAGAGAGAGAGAGAGAGAGAGAGAGAGAGAGAGAGAGAGAGAGAGAGAGAGAGAGAGAGAGAGAGAGAGAGAGAGAGAGAGAGAGAGAGAGAGAGAGAGAGAGAGAGAGAGAGAGAGAGAGAGAGAGAGAGAGAGAGAGAGAGAGAGAGAGAGAGAGAGAGAGAGAGAGAGAGAGAGAGAGAGAGAGAGAGAGAGAGAGAGAGAGAGAGAGAGAGAGAGAGAGAGAGAGAGAGAGAGAGAGAGAGAGAGAGAGAGAGAGAGAGAGAGAGAGAGAGAGAGAGAGAGAGAGAGAGAGAGAGAGAGAGAGAGAGAGAGAGAGAGAGAGAGAGAGAGAGAGAGAGAGAGAGAGAGAGAGAGAGAGAGAGAGAGAGAGAGAGAGAGAGAGAGAGAGAGAGAGAGAGAGAGAGAGAGAGAGAGAGAGAGAGAGAGAGAGAGAGAGAGAGAGAGAGAGAGAGAGAGAGAGAGAGAGAGAGAGAGAGAGAGAGAGAGAGAGAGAGAGAGAGAGAGAGAGAGAGAGAGAGAGAGAGAGAGAGAGAGAGAGAGAGAGAGAGAGAGAGAGAGAGAGAGAGAGAGAGAGAGAGAGAGAGAGAGAGAGAGAGAGAGAGAGAGAGAGAGAGAGAGAGAGAGAGAGAGAGAGAGAGAGAGAGAGAGAGAGAGAGAGAGAGAGAGAGAGAGAGAGAGAGAGAGAGAGAGAGAGAGAGAGAGAGAGAGAGAGAGAGAGAGAGAGAGAGAGAGAGAGAGAGAGAGAGAGAGAGAGAGAGAGAGAGAGAGAGAGAGAGAGAGAGAGAGAGAGAGAGAGAGAGAGAGAGAGAGAGAGAGAGAGAGAGAGAGAGAGAGAGAGAGAGAGAGAGAGAGAGAGAGAGAGAGAGAGAGAGAGAGAGAGAGAGAGAGAGAGAGAGAGAGAGAGAGAGAGAGAGAGAGAGAGAGAGAGAGAGAGAGAGAGAGAGAGAGAGAGAGAGAGAGAGAGAGAGAGAGAGAGAGAGAGAGAGAGAGAGAGAGAGAGAGAGAGAGAGAGAGAGAGAGAGAGAGAGAGAGAGAGAGAGAGAGAGAGAGAGAGAGAGAGAGAGAGAGAGAGAGAGAGAGAGAGAGAGAGAGAGAGAGAGAGAGAGAGAGAGAGAGAGAGAGAGAGAGAGAGAGAGAGAGAGAGAGAGAGAGAGAGAGAGAGAGAGAGAGAGAGAGAGAGAGAGAGAGAGAGAGAGAGAGAGAGAGAGAGAGAGAGAGAGAGAGAGAGAGAGAGAGAGAGAGAGAGAGAGAGAGAGAGAGAGAGAGAGAGAGAGAGAGAGAGAGAGAGAGAGAGAGAGAGAGAGAGAGAGAGAGAGAGAGAGAGAGAGAGAGAGAGAGAGAGAGAGAGAGAGAGAGAGAGAGAGAGAGAGAGAGAGAGAGAGAGAGAGAGAGAGAGAGAGAGAGAGAGAGAGAGAGAGAGAGAGAGAGAGAGAGAGAGAGAGAGAGAGAGAGAGAGAGAGAGAGAGAGAGAGAGAGAGAGAGAGAGAGAGAGAGAGAGAGAGAGAGAGAGAGAGAGAGAGAGAGAGAGAGAGAGAGAGAGAGAGAGAGAGAGAGAGAGAGAGAGAGAGAGAGAGAGAGAGAGAGAGAGAGAGAGAGAGAGAGAGAGAGAGAGAGAGAGAGAGAGAGAGAGAGAGAGAGAGAGAGAGAGAGAGAGAGAGAGAGAGAGAGAGAGAGAGAGAGAGAGAGAGAGAGAGAGAGAGAGAGAGAGAGAGAGAGAGAGAGAGAGAGAGAGAGAGAGAGAGAGAGAGAGAGAGAGAGAGAGAGAGAGAGAGAGAGAGAGAGAGAGAGAGAGAGAGAGAGAGAGAGAGAGAGAGAGAGAGAGAGAGAGAGAGAGAGAGAGAGAGAGAGAGAGAGAGAGAGAGAGAGAGAGAGAGAGAGAGAGAGAGAGAGAGAGAGAGTGTGTGTGTGTGTGTGTGTGTGATTTAAAATATTTATTAACTTAATATAAATAATTTATATTATTTTTAAGTACTTTCTGTGTTGTAAACTTATAAATAGGAAACATTTATGTATTACATTCTGATAACGGCAGCATTACACGCGTTGGCCGACAGGCGGCGCTACAGAACTATGAGTGAATATTATATATTATATAGCTCTGTAAACACTTGCATTCTTACAACGCTATAAGTGTGTCCCATCAGGTGATGAAAGTTATACACACACTTGTGTTCTTCATGCTCACTTGAACACTTGGACCAAATACAGGAAATACGTCATAGAAGTAGTCAAGAGGTCAAGTGCAAAGACCGCAAGTGTGGGTATTTGGACAAGTGTGTGTTGTGATGGAATAGCTCACTGCATACAGCACAGCATATACTGCCTACTTCTGAAGTTTAGCATGCAGTATGCAATGACTTCAAACAGTAATGTGCTACATTTTTTCCTCATTACAATACAATACCTATTATTGTCAGAAATAAGAAAATGTAGCATTTGTAATTTTTTTTGTGCATAAGTGCGTCACAGTTGATGTCATCCCTGGTTCATTTGTCAAGTTGGTCAAGGCAACCGCATTGCATTATGGGACACGCTGCACATTTTGTAGTAGGTCATGCAGGTGTTCCCTTCATAGTGTGCACACTGCAAAAACAGTTTGGTATAGAACAGACATAATTTAAACAGTGAGACTGTACAGAGGCTGCAATGAAATGGTTAATCATCAGTTGTTTGTTTCATAAAGAGGTATAAAGTATGTTTTTGATCATCATCAGTAGTAATAGTGTGGGATGAGTGTGAGTCAGAGTCTAGCAGCCGGGAGGCTCGAATGCCTTGTGTGGGCGCTTTAACAGCTCACATCATCTGTTTGTGCTGTGGGAGGCTGGAGTGTGTGTGTGTGTGTGTGTGTGTCTGTGTGTGTGTGTGAGAGAGAGAGTGTGTGTCTGTGTGTGTGTGTGT
>NW_015506426.1:140484-141936 GCF_001515645.1 Sinocyclocheilus grahami | reverse complement strand
CACACCTCTACTCTTTTCGAAAGACATCCTGGGATTTTTAATGACCACAGAGAGTCAGGACCTCGGTTTAACTTCTCATCCGAAGGACGGTGCTTGTTGACAGTATAGTGTCCCCGTCACTACACTGGGGCGTTAGGACCCACACAGACCTCAGGGTGAGCACCCCCTGCTGGCCTCACTAACACCTCTTCCAGCAGCAACCTATTCTTCCCAGGAAGTCTCCCATCCAGGTACTGACCAGCTCGACCCTGCTTAGCTTCAGTGGGCGACCAGTCTTGGGTTACAGGGTGATATGGCTGCCAAATAAAAGTATTCATTACTCCAGTCTTCAGTGTCACATATTTTTGTTGAAGTTGTGGTACGTTACCATTCCAAAATTTGGGGTTAGTAAGATTTTTTTTAGCAGATCAGCATATTATACTGATTTCTGAAGATCATGTGACACTGAAGACTGGAGGAATGATGCTGAAAATACAGCTGCGCATCACAGAAATACATTACAGTTTAACAGAGATTCACACAGAAAACAGCTGTTTTACATTCTAATAATATTTCAGTTTTATTGTATTTTTGACCAAATAAATGCAGCCTTGATGAGCAGAAGAGACTTCTTTCAAAAACATATACATTTTTCCTTATGTTTAATCAACGTGACTCAGATCAAGTATCACAAGTATTAACTGTCTCAAAAATGTCCTTAAATTCATTAGAAATCAAAACTGACAAGTTAACATTTATCATATAGTAAGAGTAAATAGATATATAACTAATGGGAATATAGATGTGAACATCACTCATATTCTCTATATTCTATAGTTCACGCAGACTTTGACAAATTTGAGAACAATTTGAGATTTTTTTCTGATGAAAAATTAAATTTTTTATATTATTAAATAATATATTTTTAATTGCATTGATTACATTTAGTTTTATTTTAATGAAACAACTGAGATATTAAAGATATCTTTGTGATTTTTCTTTTATATAGGCAAAGTTACAGAAATGGACAATTTAGTTTTTGCAATAAACTATGTTCATTAAAAAAAAAGGACAGAACGAGTCATTTTCCCCATGTTTTCACTAACATAACATAACAACTTTTCCTGTCGACTCGACGTCTTTCTTTGGTAGTTTTTGTTGTAAAACACAGAAGACACAAGACAGAGCTCCAAAAACACAGGCAGTAATTGGTTTTTAATTTTTCGTTACTATATTCATTCATTAATTGAACTCTAGCGTCATACAGCAGATCGACATCAGCGCCCTCTGTGTGTGTGGAGGCAAACTGCATGCATACATAAGGTCAGAAATCATAATCATAATTCAAAATCATCTGAATTCAGCAGTTTAATGTGCTGATCTGACAGGGAATGGAGCTCAGAAGCGTTCACAGACGTGTGTGTGAGTGTGCGCGAGTGTGTGTGCGAGTGTGTCTGTGTGTGTGTGTGTGTG
>NW_015506426.1:137144-138482 GCF_001515645.1 Sinocyclocheilus grahami | reverse complement strand
TGTGTGAGTGTGTGTGTGAGTGTGTATGTGTGTGTGTGTGTGTGTCAGTTGTTCCCCTCGTTGTCACTGTGCTCGGCGCGCTCGTCTTTGCTCTCACTGAGTGAGCTCTCGTCGATGTTCTCCAGAGATTCGGCGTGTTGGATGGAGAGTTCGGACAGCGGGATGCTGGACAGTGGGTTCTGCTCCGGGAATAACCACGGCTTAAAACCCGGACTGTGCTTCTGCTTCCACTCGGGATACCGAAGACACGCTTTACTGATGCGCTTCATCGCCTGAGACACACACACACACACACAAACACACACACACACAGATGTTATGAAAAATTAGGAAATAAATTAATAAACAAACAATGGACAATTAGATTAAAAGAAATACAATTATATAAGTAGATTAAAATAAGTAATTCAATACATAAAATTGGTCAAAATAAATTATAGACCATGATTACAATAAATATTAAAACAAAATAATTACATTTTAAATTAAAAAATTATTATAATAAACAATTCCATTTTTGATTGAAATTTATATTTACATTTCTTTAGTTGGCAGACGCTTTTATTCTAAACAACTTACAGTTGAAAATAAATAATAATAATAAAACAGTGATATTTAAATAACTTAATAAATAGAAAATAAACAATAGGAAATTAGACTAAAAACTATTTTGAAAGTAGATTAAAATAGATTAAAAATAAATACTAACATCATTAAATTTTAAATAAATTTTAAAGAATACAACAATTTGATTATAATAAACAATGATAATTTTGATTTTAAAAACAAAATCTATAAAAGTGATAAATAGCTAAATAAACATAAAATAAATAAACGATGGAAAAACAGAAAATAGACGATGGAAAATTAGATTCAAATAAAACAATTATAAAAATAGATAAAAATAGATTATTAAAAACAAATGAAAAATGGTTAAAATAAACAAAAATCCGAAAAAGATAAGAAAACAAAAATTATTACAATAAATAATACATGTTTTTGAGTAAAATAAATAAATAAAATAATACAAATGACACTAAAAATTAATTAACAAAATTAATCAAATTATTTTTGTCTAAACACTCAGCAAAACATTGTCTAATTAACGTTATCAACAAAATCCCTAAAAAATATTGAGATATAATTTTTTGTCAGTATGCACAGCCCTTTATGAGCCTCTGAACTAACAGAGGGCTGAAACTGAAGTGTGTTTGTGCTCACACACTCACTCACACACACACGCACACGCACGCACACACACACACACACACTCACACACACACACACACTCACACACTCACACACACACACGCACACACACACACACACACACACACT
>NW_015506426.1:132843-135064 GCF_001515645.1 Sinocyclocheilus grahami | reverse complement strand
GTGAGTGAGTGAGTGAGTGAGTGAGTGAGTGAGGGAGGGAGGGAGTGAGTGAGTGAGTGAGTGAGGGAGTGAGTGAGGGAGTGAGTGTGTGAGTGAGTGTGTGTGAGGGAGGGAGGGAGTGAGTGAGTGAGTGTGTGTGTGTGTGAGTGAGTGAGTGAGTGAGTGTGTGTCACCTCTCAGGTCCACCTGTGCCAGGTATGTTAAGGTGCAGCTGATGGGGCCGGTGCGTTGGATCAGGTATCCCGTCTGGATGGAAACAGCTCGCACCAGATCCTTCTTAGGAGGATATTTCTGAAACACAATCAATCAAGATCACACACACACACACACACACACGCACGCACACATCTGTACAGGATCACCAGCTGTTACAGTGAACACAGACCACCATCACATCGTTAGTAATGATCAGAAGATCGTTAGCAGCAGAATCATTACTGTCCTGATGCTCACACAAACACACGTCACTGCTGAACGCTGATCGTACAGAAGAATCAATGCATGATCACAGTTCTCTGATGTCAGTTAATGTTTACATAGAATTGTAAACAAATACAATATTTAATATTTTTTTATGTCTGAAGCACGTGTGAATCAAGTCCAATCCCACTGATCCACGCGCCCGGAAGCATAAGAATAATTAGCTTTTTGACTAAAACTAAATAAAAATTAAAGATATATTAAAAAAAAGAGAATATATCAAAAATGAAATCGAATTCAAACTATTAACATAACCTATAACAGTATATCAACGAGACTAAGCTAACACAGCAGCACTCACAGCGTGTTTGACGGAGTAGTTCATGATGATGTAATCGTTGCCCATCGGCAGCCAGGAGCGCAGGGTGATGACATCACGGTTCTTCAGCGGTTTAGGACACTTCCCTAAAAGCATGAACGCTTAGCATGAGCGACACCTCATGAAACCGTCAGTCAGCCGATGTTCAATCATAAACAAAGTAAATTGCATATTTTGATTTTAAAGCCTAACTCTGCACAGTGGCAGAACTTACAGGAGTAATAGCCCACATCTGCGTTGACCGTCAGTTTGCCGATGTCAAACGTCTCGATGACATTCTCGTCCCATTTCCGCCGATACTCGATGTCATGGAGCACGTCATACATGGTCTCAGCTGGGATGTCCTTACACAGCATCCGACACTGAGGAGAGAGCAGAAGAACTACATTACCCAGAAGCAGTGTCGTTATCGTTACCGTTTTTCTCGATTGCTAAAACACTATAACCAGGCTTTTGAACTAAAATTTCAAAACCATAACGCCATTTTTTCAAAAAGCACACCCATTTTGCTGAACTATAAACACTATTCCCCTGCTTTAACACATTAGTCAGATTTGGTGAACTGTTACTGCAAAACTCTACACACAAATCCCAACATTTCTCAGTGCTTACACCCTGTGGTCATTTAGAAAGCACTAGCATTCAATACTGTTCACTCAAGTCAGCACAGCTTGAGCTCAATTCGCAAACAATTACCCAGGTGGAAACACTAAGAGTCAAAATTGAACACACATCAATCAGATCCTTCAATAAATAGATAAAAGGGCCCGAATCAGTTCACTGAGCTTTTGGAACAATGAATCCACAGAGAAATTAAGGAATAGGTCGAAGAGGAAGAGGAAGAGGTGGAGGAGAGAGAGGAAGAGGACGTGGTGAAGGAGGAGGGAGAGGAAGAGGAGGAGGAGGGAGAGGAGGAGGAGGGAGGAGGGAGAGGAGGAAGAGGAGGGGGAGAGCAGGAGGAGGAGGAAGAGGAGGAGGAGGGAGAGGAGGACATGGTGAAGGACAAGGAGGCCCGACCAACAGCACCACGAGCAGCTACGCTCCCAGCAGCCGCAGCAGTCTCAGCTGTGGAAGAGGAGGAGGGGGGGGAGGAGGAGGAGGAGGAGGGAGAGGAGGAGGACGTGGTGAAGGACAAGGAGGAGGAGGGAGAGGAGGAGGAGGAAGGAGGAGGAGGAGGGAGAGGAGGAAGACGTGGTGAAGGAGGAGTAGGAAGAGGAGGGAGAAGAAGGGCAAGGAGACAAGCAGTCTCGGATGAAATTCGAGCCACTTTAGTTGTGAGTGTGTGTGTGTGTGTGTGAGTGTGTGAGTGTTTATGTGTGAGTGTGTGTGTTAGTGTGAGTGTGAGTGCGTGTGTGTGCGTGCGTGCATGCATGAGTGAGTGCGTTTGTGTGTGTGAGTGAGTGAGTGAGTGAGTGCGTGTGT
>NW_015506426.1:130995-132785 GCF_001515645.1 Sinocyclocheilus grahami | reverse complement strand
GTGAGTGTGTGAGTGTGTGAGTGAGTGAGTGAGTGCGTGTGTGTGTGTGTGTGTGTGTGTGAGTGAGTGTGTGAGTGTGTGCGTGCGTGCTTGCGTGCGTGAGTGTGCGTGCGTGTGTGTGTGTGTGTGTGTGTGTGTGTGTGTGTGTGAGTGTGTGTGTGTAACTTATGACCTACATCAGGTGAAATCAGGCTGCAGTTAGTCTGAATCTAAAGTGATTTGTGAAATATTAAACCAGGTCATTAAAGTAGATCTCATCTCAACAGCACCTGTGTTTTCTAGAGCAACGACAAGAACCAGAGAACCAACGAACAACAGCTGGAGGCAGAGACACGACACACTAAAGTCTTCATCCTCCAAAACTCACTAGTGTTAAAGAGCAAAAGCAAAGATATGGTGATATAACTAATTTAAGTTAGTTGCTTAATTAACTTGAGTTGAAGCACTAAAATCACTAACTGGAATTAAATGAAAAGTAAAACTGAAATAAAAATGAATTATACATAAATAGTACAAGTAAAAAAGAATACAAAAGCAAAGGGTCAATCCCTGACCGACGTCACATCTCTTTAAATGGCTTGTTGACATGAAACATTAGCTAATGTGAGTTAAACAAGAGAAACGGTGACCTTCAGCAGACGCTGAACTCATTTGACTGCATGTGTTCACTGTAAAAACACTCCTGATCACTGGAAATAAACCATTAGAGTCTGCCAAACCAAACCAAACATAGTGAACTAGATCTAGTATTTGAGAGTTTTACAGACGACACACCAGGAACAAACTCGTTTCACTTCTGAACAGGTCAATAAATCATAAAGCACATTTACATACAGAAGTCCTAAACCGAGAGCAGAGAGGATGAAAAAGGTGGAAAGGTTAAAAAATAAATAAAAACACATGTAACATGAAAAAACTCTTTTAAGTGTTAATTTTATTGCACTTTATCCATTTGCGCCTGTAGATTTCAATTACAGTATATATCTTTAAGAGTTTGTTTCTCCACTTCAGCTACACTTACACACACCAAAACTTAGAGTTTTATTCCTCTCTATATTCTGAAGGTTTTTACTGAAGCGTTTGTTCATATATCATTCACACTGATTTAAATAACATTTTATTCCTAAAAACAAAACATGGCGAAAATGTCTTTGTTTTCTGTCTGCTGACAGTATTTTCTGATTTATAGAGTGATAAAACGAGTTCTTAAACTGCATGTCTGCGTGAGACATAATAAATAAATAAATAAGAAGATGGAAAATTGTACATCATGGGGCTCGCAACACCAAGGTCATGGGTTCAATTCCCAGGGAAAGAAAGAACTGATCAAATGTGCAACTTAAATGCAATTTAAACTGCTTTGAATCTGCCAAATGCATACATGTAAATGAAAAAATGATCATAAGAAACTGCAGTCGGCTCATATGACTGCGCAGATGAATCATCCTGTCATACAGCTGAATGATGCTCAGGTGAACAGCACAGATTCATTCTGACACGAAAACAGCCACTGGATGCTGGCAGAACAACAGAATGAGGAGT
This sequence comes from Sinocyclocheilus grahami, assembly GCF_001515645.1. Classification (NCBI taxonomy): domain Eukaryota; kingdom Metazoa; phylum Chordata; class Actinopteri; order Cypriniformes; family Cyprinidae; genus Sinocyclocheilus; species Sinocyclocheilus grahami. The sequence goes on along the minus strand of NW_015506426.1, from coordinate 131,243 downwards.
TCAGGAATGACAGATGAGAGTGATCTGAAATAAACAACATCCTGCTCACTCTGATTGGCTTTAATTCACGATAATGACCGAATGATTGATCATCCCTCACATATACTACATATTAAACACTCCAGAACAGATCCAGAACAAATCCTAATATCATAAAAGATATACAAACACACATATCAGTTCTGTGTGTGTGTGTGTGTGTGTGTGTGTGAGAGTGAGTGAGTGAGTGAGTGTGTGAGTGTGTGTGT
>NW_015506426.1:129338-130780 GCF_001515645.1 Sinocyclocheilus grahami | reverse complement strand
CCACCTCAAAAGAAAATCTTGATAAAAAACACACACACACACACACACACACACACTGCACACATCTCAACAGAAGATCCAGATCAAACACACACACACACTGCACACATCTCAACAGAAGATCCAGATCAAACACAAACACACACATCTAAATCTATCGTTATTATATACAGTTGGTTATAAATACTATACATTTTGACCTTTTTATTTACGGTTTTATTTTTATAATACATATATAAAATTTAATTTTAAATAATAGTATAATATAAATAAATTTTTTTTTTAGATATTTTAAAATTTTCCCCAAAGTAATGTATTTACTAATTATCATTTGTAATTTTATATATATTTTATATATAAAAACAACATTTTATATATACACACACACACACACATATATATATCTTTAATGTATTTTTTTTAATTCATTTATTTTTTAATTTTTACATTTTAAAAACTTTTTTTTTATATATATTTACTATTTTTACAAATGAAGACGCCCCCAAAAGAAGTTTTTGGGAGATTCTGTCAGGTTTAACTCACTTCTGGGCACAAAACTGTCCCCAGAATAATTATTTACCATTTTATTTTGAGAAGGTTTACATATTTTTATTCACTTCACTTAAAGAGACCATTTACCTAAAAACTATTCATTAATAAATAATAATATACTACACTATTAGTAATATTCATACTTTTGATTTTCATAATTTGCTCACCCTCACGTCAATCCAACCCTGCTTTAGCTGAATGTTCATTTATATACAACGAAAGAAAGGGCTGAGGTTCATTCAGGTTTGGAACGACATGAGTGCGAGCTCTGAATGAATTCAGAATTATTTTTGATTCTAAACCATTTCAAGTGTCTGTCGTGAATGTTTGATAAAGCTTGGTTCTGTGTGAGATGGTTAGATCCAGCGAGTCTCCAGAGACGCGTCGTTCCTCCAGAGAGACATGAAGAACAAACACACACTGATCATGAGAGACGATCGTGTTTTATCACTCACACACACACATGCATTTCTCCTTTTAGTTTTAGTTTAGTTAACTTCTTTCTTGTGTGGATCACAAAACAAGATATTTTGAGAAATGTCTCAGTGTTTTTTGTCCATTCAATGAAAGTCAATGGTGTCCAAAGTTATTTGGTTCCCAACGTTCTTCAAAATAAGAATTAAAGAATTAAATTAAAAGAAGAATTAAAGGCATACAGGTGTGTAACAACATGAGGGCAGAATGATCATTTATGGATGAACTATTTCTTTAAGATGTGTGTATTAAGCTTACACTGTCAAATTCAATGCAATTCAATTGTTATCCGAATGTATTTGAATGAAAATGAATCCCTTGTCATCAATTTCATGATGGTGACAGACATAACCTGATTATAATGTTCACTACTACTACTACTAATGCTACTACTACTACTACTAATAATAATAATA
>NW_015506426.1:128921-129130 GCF_001515645.1 Sinocyclocheilus grahami | reverse complement strand
ACAGACACAGGTTTGGCAAACAGGAGCGATGATGAACGTGGTTTTGGCTGCTCTGCAAACAGCTCATCATTCTGCCTGATTTCCCCTCTCCTGCTTTACATAACCTTGCTTCTTTGTTTTACGGATTTCTTCCTATTTTGTGAACAAAGGTCCAGCATGTGCATGTGTGTGTGTGTGTGTGTGTGTGTGTGTGAGAGAGAGAGAGAGAG
>NW_015506426.1:123295-128823 GCF_001515645.1 Sinocyclocheilus grahami | reverse complement strand
TGTGTGAGAGAGTGAGAGTGTGTGTGTGTGTGTGTGTGAGAGAGGGTGAGAGGGTGTGTGTGTGTGTGTGTGAGAGGGTGAGAGGGTGTGTGTGTGTGTGTGTGAAGCACAGGTGAGCTCTCAGGTGAGCGGCGTGAGTCTGAGAAGACAAACACACGCGTGCACATCCTGCTGGCTCTCCGTTACAGTTCAAACACTCCTACACCTGTGCGTCAACACCCGCTGGACAAACCTGCTCGCACGTCACACACCCGGATGTGACCCGTTAAACACACACCGCTGACACACACACGCTCGTGACTAACTAGTGCTTCAGTGACGAGTTTAACCCTATCATGATCAAACTCTGCTGTTAAACCTGTTGCACACAATTTATCCAAAGCTCTTTTAGTGTAATTGTAGAAATGTTCAGCTTCAGCTGGAGCATCTCGTGTCAGATCTTGACTGATTTTGATCAAGTAAAGGTCAGAATAACGTCAGTAATATCTCCAGATGAACTCTTACTGCACTGAAGCAGCTCAGCTTTACTTGATTCTCCATCAATCATGTTTTAGAGTCTCAAATCTGATCCTCAGGATCTTTTGAGGAGCGTTTGTTTCCAGAAGCTTTACTTTCACTGTTCCTCAGCGGAGGAATGATCTTCACAAGCCTCCAGAACATCTCACATCTTCTGAGGAGCCTTTATTTCTTCAGCTCTCAATCACTGCATTATATGTTTGGAGCATTTCAGTCTCATCTTATTATTACTGGAGATATAGAGCAACGACTGATATTTAGAGCAGTTTATGTGCTGTACTGTTATAAACATCTCACTGATTTACATCACAAGCATCAGAATTTCATCATATAAATATCAACATCTGCAGCAAATTCATATGTTTTCCTCCATATTCTCATTATATCAGACTATATGAGCCAATATGATACATTTTCTTTTATATTAAGCATCTTTTCGAAACATTGGACAGTGTTACTCTATGACTGGTCATCTAAAGAGCATGAGATGAAGCTGTAGACCAGCAGGAGCCACCTCAGACCCGCGGCTCACCTTGATCCTGTGCAGGCTCTTGTCCTCCTGCAGCAGCTGGATCCACACGCAGACGCTGGTTCTGCTGTAGGTGAGACTCCAGCCCTGCTCGGACTGACACTCGCCTCTGAACCGGCTGAAGACTCGGTCATCCGGGACCAGAACCTCTTCCGCGGACATCATCTTCCTCCTGCTGCTGCTGCTGCTGCTGAACCCGCGGCTCCCGGATGAAGCTACCGGGAGAGTTTGCGCTTGGAGTTCCCAGCCGCCGGTGATCCGACGCGCGTCGCGTGATGATTGACGCGTTAAACGCACGGGCGGTTTCTCTCTCTCTCTCAATCCCTGATTCACGTCCTGCGCGTCTGATGCTCACACATATGTGTGTATACGAGGTGTGATTTAAGCACTTTATGTATGGGGTGTGATAACTGAACTTCGCATGCTCCAGATGCAAACGCGTCAAAACTAATGCATGAAAATGTCAGTGCTGAGGAGAATCTGCACTTGCTAATAAATCATTTTCCAATGAGCATCTTATTAAGACATATTATTATACAGATACACAGAGACGACTGATAGACAACTGAAAAAAATCCATTATTTCACAGGATTAATGATCAACAGATTGAGACATAATACTACTATTAATAATATTATTTTATTAAATAAAAACATTAAATGCATTTAACAGAAAATGTAATACATAAATAAAAAATAAATATTTATTTATTTATACAATGTTCCCCTTTTATTAAATGTGAATATAATACATAATAGTAATAATAATATATTATTATTAAATGTGTTTAATAGTAAATTTAATACACACGTAAGAAATCAATAATTTACATATTTATAAATGAATCTATTTATTTATATTATTATTCATAATAATAGTATAAACATTAATTAAGTGTGTTTAATATTACATTTAATACATCAATAATTTAAATAAATATTTATTAATTAAATATATTTAATAGTAAATGTTATTTATTATTTTAAATAAATAATACATATTTTAATACATTTTAATTTTAATTTCATGTAAAAAAAAAATATATATATATCATTTTAATTGAGAGTATAATAAGAGGAGAAATTCAGTGTGTGTGTTTTTGAGAGCGCGCCGAAGAGAACTGAATAAATTGAAACACACTGAGCAAAAATAATGATTTAAAGTATTTCAATGCCACTGTGCTAATTTATGTTTTAATAATAGGAAGCAGAAGACGTGAGACACACACCTCAGGAAGCTTGAGGCCTGGAGATGTTGGGTTTTATTTCTTTCATCAAACCACAGTCACCTGTGAGATCACGAAAACACCTCATCTGATGCCAAACACACATTCACTCTGCATGCAGCGTGTGCTCTTCTCATATCTCAATCTCATAAACTCAACTGATGTCTGAATATCAGAAAATAGAATATATGTGTGCGGTTCCAGCACTTTGGACTCTCATGTAAAAAAAAAAAAAGGTAAGCATTTAATGTCAATGATCTCATTTTATTAAGAGATGTTGACTGCATTCAAGTCTGATATTCATATTTGCATGAATATGCTGCTGTTGTTGATCTGTTGGCTGCTGAGACAGTGCTGCTCGTGTATTTTGTGAGTTTAGGCGCCACCTGCAGGTCACACGCGTCACATGCGCAGCATATATAATGATAAATGGGCTTGATAATGGTGATTCAATTATAATGCAATAATAAAATATTATAATCAAACTCTGAGCTGAAGCAGAAAATGTTATCCTTCGCCTCTCATCTTGATCCAGCTGGAAAGGAAAATTAAAATTGTGATTAATTTACAAAAACGGTGTTTTTTGTGTGTGTTTTTTGCAATTACTCCATGTTTTCATGCGTTAAATCAGGGCTTTTTGATATTTTCAAACCCCCAGATATGATGAATCTAATGTTTTGATTAATTGATTAATTTTGGAAAGAAAATTAAAAAAAATTCTAGCTCATTTGCGAGAAAAGTTAAAAGATAAAACCCTAAAAATGACACTAACCCCTTTTATAATTCTAGTTCAAAATAATTACAATGCTCTATGTTTTCATGGGTCTTTTAAAGGTTTAAATACAATATACTAAAATGAAACCTTGAGCTGAAGTAGAAAAAAAAGTATCTATTATCAATAAAATATAATAGAAAAATCTATTTAAAAATCTATGTATATACGCATGTCCAAAAATTTTATTATTATTACAACATTTAAATCATCAGAAAAAACACAATAAAATCAAATAAATAATATAATAAAACGAAATCAAACAAAACACCTTTCTGAGTGTACGCGCTGCGGTAGTGACGTGATTAAACTACACTTCCCATGATCCCTCGCGCTCGGCGGATGTTTTTCTTTTACCGGACACACGCTTCCGCTCTCGAGCTCTGATTCACCTGCTGACCTTAAAACCAGAAACCGGCTGTCGGCGAGATCACAGCAGCACTAAAACTAAACACACAATAACCCGGTGTTATTGCCGCGTCAGCTCGCACGCTCGCGATGTTCCTGTCGTCGGTACCGGCGCGCGTCCTGATGCGGAGGTCGCGCAGTCTGTCGCCGTGCCGCGCGCTGCAGACCGGCCACGGCGAGGCCTCCCGCTTCCGAAACCTCTGTGAGCTCGAACCGAACCGGAGTCCGGTGACCGGCGGCCCGCGAGCGTCTAGGAAGAGCGTCGCGAGCGAGGAGTCGCGCCTGCAGTACCATCATTTGGCTAGCAGGTCACTCACTCACTCACTCTCACACTCTCACACACACACACACACTCACTCACTCACTCACTCACTCACTCACTCACTCTCACACACACACTCACTCACTCACTCACTCTCACACACACACACTCACTCACTCACACACACACTCATTCACACACACACACACACTCAGTGTTATAATAATAAGATCCACACTCCCGCTCGCAGATCCTGTGTTGAGTGTGATTATAAGGCGTTTATCTGTGTGTGTGTGTGTGTGTGTGTCTGCAGCAGGAGCTCTTCTGGATGCTGCCAGATCCAGCCACACTGAGCAGCTGAGCAGGTGAGATGGACATCATATCACTTCTGTTGCCTCTTTTCTCAACAAATTGATGCTTTTATTCAGCTAAGACACGTTAAAGCACAAAACAATGATGCTAAATGCATTATAATGTTACAAAAAAACGAACAAATTTAAATTATTCCATGTTTTTCAGTTTTTTTTGTAAAAGGCATCTATATCGTCTGTATAAAGACCGAATTTATACTGAAGTTACATTATGATTTTTTCCCCCTATCCACTGTTCGATTTATTACTTATTTGTTTTGTTTATTTTTTATGATTTTATCCTATTTTTTATTGATTTATTTAAAAAAAAAATATTATTCAGTGGCAGAAACGGCCTCCATAGAATAATGAGTTATTCTGTGAAGATATATATTTATTTATCAACAAAGATAAGCTTTGAGAGACAGGAGCAGGAGATAAAGGTTTGTTCTAATCATATTTATTTATTTTTATATTTTTGCACTTTTGCAATCCATCTATCGTTCTATTTATTTATTGTTTGTTTGTTTGTTGGGAATTATTGTAGACTTTGTGAAGGAAATGTAGAATAGACAAATTGTGCAAAAAGTGATATGATTTGTTTTTGCATAATAAATATTGAAATGTTTTATGTTTATTATACTCGGTTATTGTAGCTATAAAAATGTACAGCTATTTTTATGATGGATTTTCGTATGTAGACGTGATCAGCATTTGAAAAGAATCAGAAAGATGTTCATCACCGAGTTCCAGGGTTATTTTAGTGTCACTGAGATGTTGTTATAGTTTTTCAGATATATTTCAAGTTACAACTAAACTCTAGTGTAGTAACCAAGCTTGATATAGTAGCCCTGCTGAGACGCGTATGCTGAGCGTCTGGACGTCTGTCAGAAACTGAAGAAGCCGTCGAGTGTGTGTGAGAGTGCTTTGGGTTTCTGCCGTTTGGGCCCCAAAAGGCAAATAGTGCAGATGGCAGTGTGTGTGTGTGTGAGAGAGACACCAGATGTGTTAAGTGTTTTAAGTTAGAGGTCAGTCTGGTGAGGACGAGTAAGTGTCGCAGCTCACTGTTGACTGTAAACACACACACACACACACTCACTCACTCACTCACTCACTCACACACTCTCACACTCTCTCACACACACACTCTCACTCTCTCACACACACACTCTCACTCTCTCACACACACACTCTCACTCTCTCACACACACACTCTCACTCTCTCACACACACACTCTCACTCTCTCACACACACACTCTCACTCTCTCACACACACACTCTCACTCTCTCACACACACACTCTCACTCTCTCACACACACACTCTCACTCTCTCACACACACACTCTCACTCTCTCACACACACACTCTCACTCTCTCACACACACACACACACACATACACATACACATACACACTCACACTCTCACACACATACACTCACACTCTCACACACACACACTCTC
>NW_015506426.1:121524-123178 GCF_001515645.1 Sinocyclocheilus grahami | reverse complement strand
CTCTCTCATGGCCTCAGGGCAGGTCTTTCTGTCCGTCCTGTGCAGTATTCTCTCTCTCTCTCTCTCTCTCTCTCTCTCAGGTTGTTGGCGCAGGGAGTTGATCCGAACAGTCGACACCGTTTGGGCTGGACGCCTCTCATGGTGGCCGCCATGAACAGACAGCACAAGTGAGTGTGTGCGTGTGAGTGTGTGTGGTGTGAGTGTGTGTGTTACCCAGAATGCTGTGGCAGAGCTTGTGTGTCAGAGACCCACAGAACCTTTAATTTAATTCAATTAAAGCTCACTTAACAAACACACACAGACGGAGTAGAGACAGAAGGAGAAAGACACACACACACACACACACACACACACACATAACACTTAAATCTGGACATGAAGGTACTAAAACGTCTTTGAGGCTCTGAAATGAAATGTGTCAGAATCAGCAGATGATTTCAGGTCAGCAGAATGTGGGTAATGTTCAATTAAATATTTGACAACACATTCATTGAATAACGATTGTTCAATTATTTAGAAAATTCTTCCAGCACATTATTGTAATAATGACTGTTCCATATGTAGAACATTATTGCAGCACATTATTTGAATAGTTATTATTCAATATTTCAAAAAAAACTGTTGAGGCACATCTGGATAATAACTGGTCAATATTTAGACAATTATTTTGTCACATTTTTTGAATTATAAATGTTCAAAATGTAGAAAATGATTGATTCTTCAGCAGGTTTGGGGTGATGTTCTCAGGGTCAGTATGTTTGTCTGTGAGATGTGAGTTTTAAGGAAAGCAGAGCATATGTGTGAGAGCAAGGAGTCGTGACCCTGAGCAAAGCACAAACTCAAACACATCCGTGTGTGCCGAGGCTGCACAAGAGCTCAACACTTTTCTTAATTTCAGTGTCTCCAGTCAGACGTTTATCATTACACAAGCTATTCTGTATAAACGCATTCATAAACTAAAATATTCCATTCAATTCATCAAACTAAAGCAAGACACTCCAGAATGTTGCACACACAATTAAATCAAACAACTCATTTTTAACTCATCTTCATACAGTTGAACAATCAAATTATTTGATTAACTATTGTTCAATATTTAGAAAATTGACACATTATTTAAATAATAATTATTTAATATTTAGAAAATTACTGCAGCATATTATTTGAATAATGATTATGTAAGATTATTCAAAATTGTTGCAGCACATTGTTTTCATGATGATTATTAAATATTTGAAAAATTAAGGCACGTTTTTTAATAACGATTGTTCAATATTTAGATTTTGTTTTTGACACATTGATTAAATAATGAACTTGTTTTACAATGCAGTTGAACAATAACAACTACAACTATTCTCTATAACCAAAATGGATATTAGAAATGTAAAATTCATCTTATTTGTATAAAAAAATATTAAAAGTTATGATATGATATATCAGGACAGAGTTATGTTTAAAAAGTCAATATTCATTTAAACAACAGACATTATTCCTCACAGATGTCAGACGCTCAAAACACGAGGAGATCACAGTGAGCATACGGACACACACCGGTGTTTACAAAACACACCTGACGGGAGACTTCCTTCCACTCGCTCTCTCACACACACACACACACACACACACAGACACACACTCACAGACACACACACAC
>NW_015506426.1:112710-118943 GCF_001515645.1 Sinocyclocheilus grahami | reverse complement strand
ACACACACACACTCACAGACACACACACCCACTCACAGACACACACTCACAGACACACACTCACAGACACACTAACAGACACACACACACTCACAGACACACACACAGACACAGACTCACAGACAGACACACTAACAGACACACACACACACACTCACAGACACAGACAGACACACTAACAGACACACACACACACACTCACAGACACACTAACAAACACACGCACGCACACACACACACTAACACACAGACACACACACACACACTAACAAACAAACACACACTCACACACACACTAACACACACTCACACACACACTAACACACACACACGCACTCACACAGACACACACACACACACTAACAAACAAACACACAAATGTTCACATTCATATGTTCACACACACACACCCAGCTGTCCAGTCCCGTGTATCTGTATCTGACAGGTGGTACGAGCAAAGGTCAAAGTGCATCTGTATTCAAGTGTCAGTGAAGATACTTTACCAAACCACACACTGCTCATGACTTCAACTAGTTAAACTAGCCAAGCTGCTCATTTAAACAATTACAATAACAGATACATTTACACTAGCTATTAATAAAACTAGAACACATCCTGAATTATAGAACTGAGTCGAAAACTAACTAAATTGAAAGGGCATTATCTTTACATACTCAATAGTTTATATGGCAGAACGATCATCTTAATTAGGGTGACAATTAATACATTTAAACATAAATTTAGTTAATTAGAAAGCACTAAACTATTTAGAGAACTGAATTAAATACTAACTACACTGAAGTGAGCATTATCTTTCTTAAATATTCAACTATATGGTAACATAATTTAATTATGCGATTCCAGTCGGTATTTATCTTGGACACATGGTCCTGAAAACAGTCACACTTGCACTGCTTGCGGCCACAAATGACTGCAATAGAAATGAAAGGGAAGCAAATTTCATCGAGTGGCAATGCTTGGAATTGTGCTCAAACTCAATCTGACTGAAAGCTCATTTTTTTGTGATATCAGCCTCAAATTTGGAGCACAACTTTTTTAGACTGACAGCTTTCATTTTCATGCAGTTTTAAAGTAAAACATGTTTTGGAAAATATATATTTCATATAAATTTTTTAAATATTCAATATTTTTCACTTGAGCAATAATCTGCCAAATGTCTTCTTTAAAAAGAGACCAAACAACGTTTGTGCTCCAATGCATTCCAGACTTTTTTTTTTTTAAGTTGGAAATTTCATTTTTAGGTCTACTGTATGTTCAAAAAGAAGTTAACAGGTAATAAATAGATTATAACTACTGCATAATTATAACTTAGTAACTTAAAATGCCCTAAAAAATACAAAGTATTAAATAAAAAACATTATCAACTAAAATATAGTACATTAATTTCACTGAAATAACAAAAATATATTTTTTTGTTATTTATATATATATATGCAAGCAGCACCAGAGGGTTAATAAAAAATTAGAAAGCCCCCTAATTTAGAGAACTGAACAAAAAACTAACTACATTAAACTGGGGATTATCTTTAAATGTTTTACTCTCAGATCAAATTTAATATTTGCAATCCAATCAGTATTTAAACAGATACATTTACACTAAACAATTAATTAAAATAAAAAAACAACAAAAATTTTGAGAACTGAATTGAAGACATTAGACATTACATTTCTTAAATATTGAACTATACAATAACAAAGCTGACGTCTGGCACAAAACAATGAGGATCATAATTAAGATGACAGAATTCAACCAGAACAGCTAAATGTATACTAAATAATTAATAAACCAAGAAAAAAAATGAAAGAACTGAATCAAAAGCATGGACAGCAGCATTTAGTAAAAAGATGTAAATGAAAAAATAAATGCTTTAGTAAGAATGATTTAGTAAAGTTTTACAGAAGATGTCAAATGCAGTATAGCGAGTCAAATTAAGTGCCATTTTTAACCGGTTAATTAACATTTAGTTTGGTCCGGAGCAACACAATGTGATAAACCACACAACTAGTAGCTAGTTTCTGTAAAATTCACATTATGTTGACAAAAAAACTACTGTAAGACGAATGACTTACAGTACAGTATGTGCTGGAGTTAGTAACGTCACAGCTTTTATTTGAACTTCAGTGAGCGGCAACACACTGAACTTCATGCAGTGACATGAATGAATATTAAAGCCTTGATATGAAGGCTAAACCCACGCTCTGTTCCCATCCACTCCAGAATAATCCCAGCACATCCCCTTTCACCTCGCTCCCTCACTTCTGCGCTCTTTATCCTCGACTGAGGCCTCGTGTCGCTCGATCGGAACGGTCAACAAGGCCTGCTCTTCTTAGCGGGTCATTGTCCACGTGAATGGACAGATCTGGGTGGTGACCGTCGCTGGGTTAAGAGTGCAAACAGTCTCGCACACATCAGAGCTCAGCAAACATCTCCGTCTAAAGCACATCCTTCTGGCTTTCAGAAGAGCAACAGTCGCAGACTTTGATCACGAGATCGGAGCGTCTGTTCCGGCACGACGAAACCACAGCGACATACTCGACATCTCTGACAAAGTCCTGGGATCTGCTACAAGATGCATGTTTTTTGGGTTAAATGTGAACATAAAATGAGCTCCAAGATCATTGGAAACAAACTAAGTTGTAGGATTCTGAAACGTGAAAAAAAAAGACTATTTTCACATTCCGGGTCAGTTTGGACCCAAAGAATCGCTATTTTATAAAACAGTCTTAACTTAATATTTTTCAGCTAAAACCCTATTGTGTAAAATTTTAAATTTGTAATGTAACCATGTGATTACTGCATACACTTCGTTATTATTTAAAAACTCCCTGAAATTTTAAATCACAACAAACAAAAAAAGTATGATGCAAAATACATATCTAATTTTTTCAATAATGATGAGAAATTTTATTTGAATATATGTGTATGAAATTTATAAGTAGATATAATCTAAAAAAAATAATCAGTATTGGAACTTAATGAAATTCCTTTGAATTTATAACTCTTGATTGCTTAAAACAGTCCAAATTTATGAAACCTTATTTCTATCAAAGTAATATAACATTTTTTACGCATTAATTAGCCTAATTTTACTTGCATGAACTTTCACTTTTCATGCTGCAATAATTCATCAATAGCCGACCATATTCATGTTCAACAACAAAATTCAGTCCCAAAAGTGTGTGAGATATAGGGAAACATCTAAATACATTTTACTAAAGTTTTCGGTCACTAATATAACTTTATGGTGCTCCATACATACAAAAAAATCTGAAAAAATCCATTTGTGTTTTGAGGGTCTTAAAGCATTTAAATACCAGAAATACAAATTAAACCAAAAACATAATTAAATGATGTGTGTCCCTGCAGCACAAAAGCAGTGTTAAGTCGCTGGGGGATATTTGTAGCAATAGCCAACAATACATTGTATGGGTCACAATTATACATTTCTCTTTTATGCCAAAAATCATTAGGATATTAAGTAAAGATCATGTTCCTTGAAGATATTTTGTAAATCTCCTACCGTAAAAAAAAAATGGAATTTGGGAAAAGATCAAACAGAATTGTGGAAAATTAATAAATGAATAAAAAATAAAAATGTATTTCATGTTGCCCTAAAAATGTCATATTTGTTTAACTTTTAATAAACCAATGTTAGGCTGTATGCTTCATTACTTCAATTAATTAGACATGTTTTTTTTTTATTAATAAAATTTCATTTAACCATTCAAATGAAATCCAGAGATTTAAAATGAGAAAAAAATGAATTTCATAATAAATAAATGAATAAAAAATTAAAACATATTTCATATTGCCCTAAAAATTTTACTTTTGTTAGACTTTCAACAAATTGTTGTTAAATTCTGAAAGTTTTATTACTAACATGTAATTATCCATTAAAAAGGAATCCAGAAAAATAAATAAATAAATGGAATTTGGGAAAAGATCAAACAAAATTGTGGAAAATGAATAAAAAGTAAAAATGGATTTCATATGGCCCTAAAAATGTCATATTTCTTCGACTTTTAATAAACCAATGTTAAGCTATATTTTTCATTACTTCAATTAACTAGACATGTTTTTTGATTACTAAAATTTAATTTAACCATTAAAATGGAATTTAGGAAAAGTGTAAAACGCGTCAGAACCAGACCAAACCACTAAGCCTCATCTTTACCAACATGTATTCAGATGCATCAATCCATCACATAAGCAGACTGAGCATCACAAACATGTGAGAGATGAAGGTCGCTCATGCATCACAGTCAGCGCTGAAATATGAGCCCGTGTGGGCGGAGCCTCACTCCCCCTGCGGCTCTGATTGGCCACCAGGGGCTTTGAATGACAGGAAGACACAGGACTGTGAGTTATGCCACTCATAACAGAGAGAGAGAGACACACACACACACACACTGAGTGAGGCGTCTGTGATAAATGATAATATTTTCAATAGAGACACTGATAGAAACACCATTAATCAATTTCCAGTGAGTGAGAGAGTGACGGTTTCAACAGTTTGAGTCTGTTTTTATCAAAATCACTTTAAAAGAGATGTGATGCATTATCACACACACACACACACTCTCTCCCTCCCTCTCTCTCACACACACACACACACACTGCATGAGTGAGAGACGGAGTGACAAACTGAACACTACACTAACATACTATCACACTATCACTGCAGTGTGTCTGAAGTGTTCTGAATTCATGAATATCTGGATGAACGACTGCATTAAAACCTGATGCAATACAAACTGTGATTTTAACATCATCTCATTTTTGACTAGTTGTTGGATCAGACTGTCAAGCGTTGTTAAAATGTAACTGAAAAGAAAAACTAGCATATTTATCTGAGAGACAATAACTGGATGCCACTCACTGAAGTAAACAAGCGTTTCAACATCCTGTGACAGTAACACAACAGAAATTAATATGCAGCAGGGTCATATTTTCTAATTATTGCAATGCTTTTCAGTAAAGTCCAATTTGTTAACATTAGTTAATGCATTAAGCAACGTGAACTAACTATGAGCAATATATTTAAGTATTTATTTTTGATAAGGTGAGATAATAGACAATTATTTATTGTTTGTTCACCGTGCATTAACTTTTGTTAGCAGATACAACCTGATAAAAGTGAGTAAAATTGACATAAGATTAATAAATACTGTAGAAATGTTTTCATGTTAACTAATTTGGTTAATGTTAACAAAATGATATTTTACATAAAAAAAATTAAGCCTGTTTTTAGGACCTTTAGGATTTTTTTGTTTTCAACACCCTAGCAACCAAATAGCATCACCCACAACACCCTAGTAACCACCCGAACACCCTAGCAAAAAAGGGATTGTTCACTCAAAAATGATCGTTCTGTCATCATTTACTCCTCTCATATCTTTCCAAACCTGTATGATTTTCTTTTATATTTTGAAGAATATTAAGTGACAAATAACACTGGAGCCCACTGACTTTCATTGTACAGACAAAAGACATTTCTCTAAATATCTTCTTTTGAGAAGAAAGTATGTCATACAGATTTAGGACAACGGGAAGTTTTCACTCTTCTCTACACAACTAGTTTCTAGTTAAATTGTAAGTAACCAGCATTATCCTCTCCATTCGGGGTGTGTGTGTGTGTGTGTGTGTGTGTGTGCGAGTGTGTGCGCGAGTGTGAGTGTGTGTGCGAGTGTGTGTGTGTCTGCGTCTGTGTGTCTGCATCTGTGTGTGCCTGCGTCTGTGTGTGTGTGTGTGTGTGTGTGTGCGTGTGCGTCTGTGTGTGTGTGTCTGCGTCTGTGTGTCTGCATCTGTGTGTGCCTGCGTCTGTGTGTCTGTGTGTGTGCGTCTGCGTGTGTGTGTGTGTGTGTGTGTGTGCGAGTGTGTGCGCGAGTGTGAGTGTGTGTGCGAGTGTGTGTGTGTCTGCGTCTGTGTGTCTGCATCTGTGTGTGCCTGCGTCTGTGTGTCTGTGTGTGTGCGTCTGCGTGTGTGTGTGTGTGTGTGTGTGTGCGAGTGTGTGCGCGAGTGTGAGTGTGTGTGCGAGTGTGTGTGTGTCTGCGTCTGTGTGTCTGCATCTGTGTGTGCCTGCGTCTGTGTGTCTGTGTGTGTGCGTCTGCGTCTGTGTGTGTCTGCGTGTGTGTCTGTGTGTGTGCGTCTGTGTGTGTGTGTCTGCGTCTGCGTCTGTGTGTGTGTGTGTGTGTGTGTGTGTGTGTGTGTC
>NW_015506426.1:105839-112007 GCF_001515645.1 Sinocyclocheilus grahami | reverse complement strand
GTGTGTGTGTGTGTGTGTGTGTGTGTGTGTGTGTGTGTCTGTGTGTATGTGTCTGTGTGTGTGTCTGCGTGTGTGTCTGTGTCTGTGTGTGTGTGTGTGTATGTGTGGTGAATCTGTTAATGCTTGATGTGTGTTTATTGGTCAGTGTGGTGAAGGTGCTGCTGGAGGCCGGTGCCGATCCAAACCTGGGCGATGACTTCAACAGCGTGTATGAAGCGGCTCGAGAGAAGGGCGTTCACTCATTAGAGGGTGAGACACGCATCTACATGTGCTTCACCATCATCATCATCACTGTTAGTTGTAAACCCATCCACACACACACACACGCATGTAAACACAGCAGGAGTGTGTGTTATTACATAGATCAATTTTAACACGCTCATTTTGTGCCTTTGCATATCGGCACTCGATTTATTTAGCAGCGTGTTGTTTGTAAGTGTTTTCCATCTCACACACACAAACACACACACACACACACGCACACACGTCATATCTGGCTGCTGTATGTATATTACTCACATTTGTTTTGTTGTCAGTTTTTTGGTCTTGAAGGAGCATCTTTCCCTGAAGCACCATGATGAATGAGTGTGTGTGGAATATGAGAATATTCCGGCAGACTGTGTGTGTGTGTGTGTGTGTGTGTGATGGATCGCCAGGCTCTGCTCGTCTGACGGTTTATTGGGTTATGTTGTGATTATCTGGCTCTTAGACATTAGTTACCCGTGACGATCCGCCTGACAGCAGCCCAGAGAGAAAATATGTTTCTGCACACAGACAGAAGAAAAACTCTGTTGCTGCGTTATGATTTATTTGCGCGTGTCTGCGCTGAGAATAATTGTGCGCTTTATGTGAGCGCTTTTACATGCGTTTGTTCTTAATTCAAGCGGTTTGTCTTGTTTTAAGAACGCCGTTGAACATCGTCAGCCTCCTCTCCTTCATTTTTACCGTCTCAGTCTCTGTGTCTCTGTTTCAGTGCACTTTCTGCCAAATAAATCAAATAAAAATAACATGAAAATAGCACAAATGGAGTAAACGTGTAGTGCTAAAGACTCCATGAAATCTGTTTGTTTTTCCTGTTTGCTGTTGAAAAAGGAAAATCTTTAACTTTCTACAAATGTTAAATGTGTTTATTTTCTAAAATATAAATTATAATGTAAAATATAAATATGTATTAATATATATATAAATTATCATATAAAATATAAATGTTTATTTTCTAAAATATATTATAATAAATAAAAATATTTATAAAATATTTATAAAAATATGAGCTCGAAGATAAAGACTTTAAATTAAATAAATAGAAGTGTAAAATTGTGGAATTTAACAATCATATATCAATGTTTATATCATGAATCGCGCAATCAACAATCAGCTAAATTTATTTTAAATATAAATAAAATATTATATTAATTAAAAACATGAATTACACAATTAAATGTATTTCAGTGCACTTTTATTATTGACTGTGTAATAACTGTAGTTTTCTCAGGTGTGATATGATCTGAAATCAATTATTATTGTTGAGTATATTGAATACTCTTTTGAATTCATGAGCTCTTAAACATAAAAAATTAATTCAGATAAAATTACTGTTTGGTATAAAATTGGAAATTGCCAATCAGCAAAAAAAAAAAGTAATTTAAATAAATTGTTATATTAATTAGTAACATGAATTATGCAAATAAATGTCTCTGAATGTAGTTTTATCGTTCACTTTGACAGGGTTTGATGAGCTTGTGAAGCGTCTGTTGTTCAGCAGTGTGTGTGTGTGATTGAAGCAGCACTGGAGTGTTTCAGTGTTTGTGTTCGTCTGTGTTCTCAGCCCAGCAGCTTGAGTTCAGATCGACTGTAAAGCTGATCTTGTTGAACTGTGTCTGGCAGTGCTGGTGAGCCGCGAGGACGAGTTCAGCAGTCGTCTCAGCAGCCGTGCTTCTTTCCGGGGCTGTTCTGCTCTGCATTACGCTGCGCTGACCGACGACCTGCGGACCATCCGGATGCTGCTGGACGCAGGTGAGGTCACATGACCCTCAGAGCACACACAGACTCACACTCACGCACACACGTGCGTGCACACACACTCTCACACACTCACGCGCACACACACACACACACACAGGCTCACACGCACACAGACAGACTCTCACACTCACGCTCACACGCACACACACACACACACACTCACGCTCACACACACTCTCACACACTCACGCTCACACGCACACACACACACACAGGCTCGCTCACACACGCACACACACATGCACACTCACACACACTCTCACTCATACACTCTCACACGGACACGCACACGGACACACACACACAGGCTCACACGCACACACTCACACACACACATTCTCTCACGCTCACACGCGCGCGCACACACATACACACACACAGGCTCACACACACGCACAGACTCACACGCACACTCACGCTCACACACTCTCACACACTCACGCTCACACGCACACACACACACACACACACAGGCTCACACACACGCACAGACTCACACGCACACTCACGCTCACACACTCTCACACACTCACGCTCACACGCACACACACACACACACACACAGGCTCACACACACGCACAGACTCACACGCACACTCACGCTCACACACTCTCACACACTCACGCGCACACACAGGCTCACACGCACACACACAGACTCACACACACAACACACACAGACTCACACACACTCACGCTCTCTCACACACACACACACACACGCACACACTCACACACATTCTCACTCATACACTCTCACACGCACACAGACACTCACACACACAGGCTCTCACACACACACACACACACACACACACACACACACACACACACACACTCACTCATACACTCTCACACTCACATGCACACAGACACTCACACTCTCACACACACACACACACACACACACACACACAGACTCATGTGGAAGCTGACATTCAACTCACTTTGCAAAAACCATATGCCTTAACCATATTGCACACTTAGTAGAATGCAGTGATAGTGACCCTGAAATTCAATATATTGGGGTAAAATTACTTGCATATGAGTTTTTGTCATGTATTTCTATGATATAGTTTAGCAGTTTTACATTTTAGATACAATATTGTATGTTTTTGCTCTATTTTGCCAAACAGAAATAGTGAGCGACAAAGTGGTGTTTTGTTCCTGAATGAATCAGTGTTTTTGAATGATTCAGCGATCCATTCCTAAAGAGTCATTTGCCTTGTTCCTGAATCCTGAGTGAAGCTGTTCAAATGAATCGGTTGAATTAATGATTCAATGACTCATTAAAAAGTGAATTCATATAAGATTTCATTAAATAAAATGGCTGTACAGCGTACAACTAAAAATGAGCAATTAGCAAAGTTTATTTTAAATTGAAATAAATTATATTAATTAGTAACATGAATCCAATGACTCACATTTTACTAATTATAATATGTTTAAATGTATTTGAAATCAATTAAAATATTTATTTAATATTATTAGTTATTTAATTAAATTTTTTTATTTAAATATTTATTTAATTTTTTTATTTATATTAGTAACATGAGTTCAGTGACTCACATTTTACTAATTAATATAATTTGTTTAAATTTATTTGTAGTCTTTTTTTATATTTATTTAATATTTTTTTATTAATATTAAAAATTTGTTTTTATTTAATGTTATTGTTATTTTATTTTAATTTTAAATAGTTATTTACATTTATTTTAAATTTAAATAAATTATATTAATTAGTAACATGAATTCAGTGACTCATGTGTTACTAATTAATGTAATTTATTTACATTTATTTATAACAGATTTTAAGTTTCATATTTCAGTATTCAAAATATTGCTTTACACTGCAATTAATATATATATATTATTGTAATTGCAGTGTAAATGCTGCTTCAGACGTTGCTTCTGTGCAAAAATTGATTTTGTTGCCACTGTTTTCATTTGATTGGTACAGCCTATAGTGTCTAATTATTCAAATTAAATTTATTGATTAAATGTAAGAATTTGACATAAAAGATGAGGCATACATCTAGTAAGATTAGAAAAACTGTCCTTATGAAGGTAGAAAATGAGATGTATTCCTCATATGAAGTGATCCAAGTAATCAGATGCACATCTTCACCTGCTGGAGCAGAAAACAGGTGACGATCCCCGAGTGTTTGTGACGAGCGTCAGCGTCTGGCTAATATAGAGCAGCAGCGCTCTCTTCCTGTTAGCCTGAGGCCGGCCAGCTTAACCTTTGACCTCTGGAGTAACGACACTGTGGCTTATGTGACCCGCACATGAGAGGTGACAGGAAGAGGTGTGTGTGTGATTTACACGAGTGTGTTATTATAGCCGCAGGGCACACACGCACGCACACACATACACTCATAATTTAGTGGGTACAGGATCTAACAGGCATGTTGTTGGTTTAGATGCAGTGATAAGTTTATTTAGCTCTTCCTGTCCTATAGCTGTAAAGCACTGCAGTTTATCTTTTGGTGCGATGAATGAAGCTAAAGTATTATACGCTGTAGAATCTACATTTGTTATTGTATTTCTGATGTTATCTATTTTACAATGTAAAGAAATTCATAGTCATTGCTATTAAACTGTGAGGGAATATTTAGATCCGGTGGCGTCTGGTTATTTGTTAATCTAGCCACTGTGCCACTTATTTTCTGTTGATTCACTCTAAATCAGTCACAACGAGGTTTCATGATGCTTAAGATGCGGAGTGTGCAGATAATAGACAGCCAATCAGCTCGGTGGGTTTGATAACAAAGAAGATGACCTTTATTGTTCTTAAATCATTATTTTTATTTTAAATATATATTTTATTTGTAATAATGTTTAAAAGCTATACTTTTAATTATGTAAAATATATTATTAAAATAAATAATAATAATGATAATAAATAATTGCAGTAAATACAAATAGTAAGTATAATAAATAATTGTGTATATGTATTAGGGCTGTCAAATCGATTAATCGCAACCAAAATAAAAGTGTGTGTTTACATAATATGCATGCGTGTACTGTATATATTTATATGTATATAAAAATAAGCATACGTACATGTATATATGAATAATTTTTATATTTATATATAATATAAATCATACACGTGTGTATATATATATATATATATTATGTAAACACAAACTTTTATTTTGGATGCGATTTGACAGCTCTAATATGTATATATATTACATAGTTATATCTAAAAAAAAATATTATATGAATTAATGATATATAATCTTATATTTTACACTACCGTTCAAAAACGTCTCTTCTGCTCACCAAGGCTGCATTTATTTGATCAGAAATACTGTAAAATTGTGAAATATTATTAGAATGTAAAACAGCTGTTTTCTCTGTGAATCTCTGTTAAACTGTAATGTATTTCTGTGATGCGCAGCTGTATTTTCAGCATCATTCCTCCAGTCTTCAGTGTCACATGATCTTCAGAAATCAGTATAATATGCTGATCTGCTGCTCGAGAAACATTTCTGATTATTATCAATGTTGAACACAGTTGTGCTGCACAATATTTTTATGGAAACTGTGATACATTTTATTTTTCAGGGTTCACAGATGAACAGAAAGTTCAAAAGAACAGCATTTTCTTTTGTAACATTATAAATGTCTTTAATGTCACTTTTGATCAATTTAATGCATCCTCGATTAATAAAAGTAATAATTTGTTAATAATAATAGGCCGTGATTGTGTTATGCAGCATGTGCACAAGTCCCTGTGAACTTCATAAGTATTTTTTCAAACTTGCGAGGGCATTTTTCATCAGTGTTGTGCTCTAAGTCTGGTGTAGTTTCAGACACACACCTGCGGGCAGGTGATGGCTTTATTTCCCTGATGAGCGGCCGGTCTCGATCCATCACTGCTGTCCTGGAGGCGTGAGGGCTCTGAGTGTTGACCGGGGCCCCAGTAGAGCTCACCCGGGCTGGGGACGGAGTGAGCGGGACGCCCCTGACTCCCAGCGGCCGCCGGATGTGACTAATCACCCCCGCGGTGAACTCTGACCCCCGGGGGTCAAACCGGCCCACGGTTCAGCGCACTGCCACCAGCTGCAGCAAGTGTGTGTGTATGTGAGAGAGTGAGAGTGTGTGTGTGTGTGTGTGTGTGTGTGTGTGTGTGTG
>NW_015506426.1:95713-100713 GCF_001515645.1 Sinocyclocheilus grahami | reverse complement strand
CTCGCTCGCTCGCTCGCTCGCTCGCTCGCTCGCTCGCTCGCTCGCTCGCTCGCTCGCTCGCTCGCTCGCTCGCTCGCTCGCTCGCTCGCTCGCTCGCTCGCTCGCTCGCTCGCTCGCTCGCTCGCTCGCTCGCTCGCTCGCTCGCTCGCTCGCTCGCTCGCTCGCTCGCTCGCTCGCTCGCTCGCTCGCTCGCTCGCTCGCTCGCTCGCTCGCTCGCTCGCTCGCTCGCTCGCTCGCTCGCTCGCTCGCTCGCTCGCTCGCTCGCTCGCTCGCTCGCTCGCTCGCTCGCTCGCTCGCTCGCTCGCTCGCTCGCTCGCTCGCTCGCTCGCTCGCTCGCTCGCTCGCTCGCTCGCTCGCTCGCTCGCTCGCTCGCTCGCTCGCTCGCTCGCTCGCTCGCTCGCTCGCTCGCTCGCTCGCTCGCTCGCTCGCTCGCTCGCTCGCTCGCTCGCTCGCTCGCTCGCTCGCTCGCTCGCTCGCTCGCTCGCTCGCTCGCACGCACGCACGCACTCACTCACTCACTCACTCTCACACACACACACACACTCAAGCACACACACACACACACACACTCGCTCGCTCGCTCGCTCGCTCGCACGCACGCACGCACTCACTCACTCAATTACTCACTCACTCACACACACACACACACTCACTCACCGACCGACCGACCGACCGACCCACGCACTCACTCACTCACTCACTCACTCACACACTCACTCACTCACACACTCACTCACACACTCACTCACTCACTCACACACATATACACATACATTACACTCATGGAAAGTGATAAAATACTATATAACTAATCTCAACTGCATGTTATAAGACTATAAGGCATGAAGATATTTTTAATAAACATTAATATCATGATTTTCTGCTTTGAAAAAATGTCTTATGAAAAGCACTATGTAATTAATTCTGATTTGTCTCTTTACTTTACATACTGAAAATATGCAAGCATAGTACGAGGAGAGGATATACTTATAACTAAGTCTGTTGGACTTTATATTTTTTATATTTTATATCTAAATATTATAGGAGTTTCTGTTATATAATACTATATAAACTATAATCTGATAGTAGTTTCAAAAGGGTTCAAATTTGTGTGAGATATCTAATATAAATAACTTATAGTTTAGTTATAGATTAATTAATGTGTCATTCAATTTTATTAGATTTTGTGACAAAAAATTTAAAAATTTTGTAATATTTTGTAAATGTGTAAATATAAATGTTTATTCTGTAAATAAAATCTGACGTTAAGTGTCCAGGAGCTAACTGAATTTATTTATTTATTTAATATCTTAATTTATTTTATGAATTAATACTGCGTTCCTGTGGCTCAAACAGTAGGTCATGGGTTCGATTCCCAGGGACAGCAAGAACTGATCAAATGCGTATCTTGAATGTAATGCAAGATGCTCTGCAATAAAAGCAGTTTTGATAAAAGCTTCTACCAGATGCATAAATGTGAATTAAACATGTTTAGCTCCGCCCCATTACTTGCTGTTACTCCAGATTAGCGGAGTTGAAATTAAGAAGCTGAATTAAAGATATTATTGTCAGATGTTGTCAGATTGTCAGATGTTAATGTCTGTTATTGAAACAGTTATATTAATTTTCCTCCCTGTATTGTTGTGTGTGTGCGTGTGTACATGTGTGTGCGTGTACATGTGTGTGTGTGTGTGTGTGTGTGTGCGTGTGTACATGTGTGTGTGTACATGTGCGTGTATGTGTACATGTGTGTGTGTGTGTGTGTGTGTGTGTGTGTACATGTGTGTGTGTGTGTGTGTGCGTGTGTATACGCACACACATATACATATACACGTACACATGTATACATAACTTCATACATGTGTGCGTGTGTTCATGCGTGTGTGTGTGTGTGTACATGTGCGTGTATGTGTACGTGTGTGTGTGTGTGTGTAGTTTGCGGAGGCGCAGCAGAAGCATGAGGCAGAGCAGAGGAGGAAGTTTCCTCTGGAGCGCAGACTGAAGGAGCACATCATTGGACAGGAAGGAGCCATCAATACAGTTGCATCAGGTACACACACACACACACACACACACACACAAGCCCCAGTTCATGATGGTCCTCACAGTCTGATCAACTCTGCTGTTTGCATTTTCATTTAGCAAATGCTCTGTTTGGACTGGACAGTTCAGAGAGTTGCTTCTGTGTGTGTCTTTGTTTTTCCTCTGTGTTTGTGGGTGCAGATAAATGATTAATGCAGATTTGAGTGTGTGTGTGTGTGTGTGTGTGTGTGTGTTACGCAGCTGCTCCAGAGTTTCGTCTGCTTCATAACTCAATTACTGGTCCTTCCTGCCAGTGTCTCCGTCTCTCCATCACTTCCTGTTGTTCTGTTTCCAGCAGATCAGTTGACTCTCTCCAGTCCTCATGTTTGTCATCTCTCCTCATACTTCTCTTTGCTTTGATTTTTCTCCTGTGAGTGTGTGTGTGTGTGTGTGTGTGTGTGTCTCCTCTACGAGTCCCAGGACAGATAGAGAGACAGATATGAGTTAAAACACAATAACATACACCTCTAATAAATACTGAACACACACACACTGAGGGGTCTTTGTTTATCGATCAGTGAGCTTTTACAAACATGTGCTTGTGAGTGTGTGTGTGTGTGTAAATTAATATGCAAGTACCATTTTTGGATTTTATGCCTTTATTTAAACTGGAATTGTATATTTTAGGTGTTGCTTTCTGTACGCAATGTCAGGATGCTCTAGGGTGGTTGCTAGGGTGTTGCTATGCAGTTACCAGGGTGTTGCTAGGTGGTTGCTAAGGTGTCTTACTGCTGATATTCTGGTCTGTAGTGATGACTGTGAGTTTTATCGTCCAGCAGGGTTTTGTTGAGTGATTTTGCACGTTGTTCACAGATCTTTGCTCTGTGTGTCCATCAATAGTGAGACGGCCGTCCTCGATAGATAGAGAGAGACAGCAGAGGAAATAGTGACGCTTCAGTGAGCCCAATCTCTGCCTCTGATTTGATAAATGGACAGTTATTGCTGTTGCAAATTGTCCCGAAAGCAATTGGATCCCATCAGCACTGTGATAAAACCAGGGTTATTGATCTGTGAGAGCTGATATAGTGAATACATCAGCCCGAGTCACAGACACACACGTGTGCGCTGCTTCTGCTGCATTAAACACACACACTTACCCAAATCAAACCTCTGAGTGTGTTTTAATCATCTGATGGCAGCACGTGATAAAGTGAACCAGTGTTATTTTAGCATTAATATACTGAAGTTTTTGTAAATATTTTGAATTAGTTTATTTTTATATTTCCGGTTTTCGCATCAATTTTAGTAAACTTGTTGTGTTTTTGTAATTTTTGTATTTTTTATATTTTATAAATGTTATAATAGATTTATACATTTTATTTATTATTATATATTATTATTTTATTTATTATAAACTAAAATAAAATTTGAAATATTTCCTTGGCAGCTGCCTGATATAAAATAATTGTAAGTTGTTGTTTTTTAGATTTAATTTCAGTTAAGGTTTTTTCTATTTCAAGTAACACATTTTTTATGGTTTTAGTTTTAGTTAATGATACCTTGACTTGAACTTTTATAACCCTGACTTTTTACAGGTGGACTGGAAAAACGGGTAGAGATTGGTCTGCTTATTTATTGACCACAGTTGGTTATGTCTTAAGTGAACATAATTTTACTTATATTAATTAGGCTAGCATTATGTAGAATGAATCAATGTTTTGGAATAATTATGATGTTTCTGAAAGAAGTATTTTCTGCTCACCATGGATGCTATTATTTTACACACACACACACACACACTCGCTCGCTCACTCACACACTCACTCACACACTCACACTCACTCGCTCACTCACTCACTCACACACTCACACTCACTCACTCACTCGCTCACTCACTCACTCACACACTCACTCACACACACACACATTCACTCACTCTCACACACTCACTCACTCACTCACACACTCACACACACTCACTCACTCACTCACTCACACACTCACTCGCTCACTGACTCACTCACTCACACACACTCACTCACTCACTCACTCACTCACACACACTCACACACTCACTCACTCACTCTCTCTCACACACACACACACACACTCACTCACTCACTCACTCTCTCTCACACACACACACACACACTCACTCACTCACTCACTCTCTCTCACACACACACACACACACTCACTCACTCACTCACTCTCTCTCACACACACACACACACACTCACTCACTCACTCACTCTCTCTCACACACACACACACACACTCACTCACTCACTCACTCTCTCTCACACACACTCACTCACTCACTCACTCACTCACTCACTCACACACTCACTCGCTCACTGACTCACTCACTCACTCACACACACTCACTCACTCACTCACTCACACACACACACACACACACACACAGAGGAAGCTGTAGATTGATTCTGGGTTTTGCTCTCAGGGCTAGGTTATTGCTGGGGATTATCTTCACTAATGTCATTACAGCCCTCCATCCCGAGACACAGAGAGCATCACGCTACACATACAGCACCGCACACGTTTGTGTGTGTGTCGCTCTCAGCAGTCACAGGTACAGTTGTTTTTAATCAGTGAGACACTGGAGCTGGTGTCATATAGTGAATATAGTGCTGTCTGAGGGGAGTTTGACACAGCAAGTGACTGTATTCACTATAAAACACAAGCTCTAGCAGTGCGTAAAGATTACAAATATAGACAAATGTTGATGAAAACATGGTTTTTGAGAATTGTTTATGAACTTTAAGAGTGTGTGTTTCTGTTTTAGAAACAGATTTCTAGAGGCTGTGTGTGTGTGTGTGTGTGTGTGTGTGTGAGTGAGTGTATGTTTGTTGTACAATTGAATCTGATTGGCTGATAATAAACGGGGATTAGAAATTAGTTGGTCACTGGTTCACTCTCAAGGACAGACATGTGTGTGTGTGTGTGTGTGAGAGAGA
>NW_015506426.1:89025-91525 GCF_001515645.1 Sinocyclocheilus grahami | reverse complement strand
CACACACGTTTTAGCACAGAATTCACAAAGTGTCTGAGTAACTGGAGACAACAAATGCAAGTGTAAAATCACATTGTCAATACTGAATGTGTACGAATCAGACCTCAGTCCTCATGTGTTAGTATTCAGATTGTTTAACCGATCAAACTGTTATTCCATCATGACATCAGTTGATCTGAAAGAGAATTAGAAGACGACCGTAGAAGAATTTAATTTACAGCAGGGATTCCCAATTGTTTTTGTCTGCCAAAATTAGTTTCTAGCCAAAAATATTTACAAATATGACATCCCCTGATATAAGTTAATATTTCATTTTTATTTTTAATATTAATAATATTATATTATTAATGTTATTTTAATATTATGATTTCATGCTTTTTTTACGATTTGTATTTTGATCAGTTTTATTTTTAAAATGTACAAATTTTACATTTTTGATTTAATAAATTTTTTGTAAAGTGTTGATTTGTTTTTGTTTTATTTGACAGTTTATGATTTATACATTTTTATGCTTTTATTTAAATGTTTATTTATATTGTACATTTGTCTGATTTAATTCATTTTTGCAAGCGTTTTATTTTGATTAGTTTTTATTTGACAATTATTTAATTATTTTGACTTTTTTGTCTTTATTTTTAAATTATTCATTTTAATTTCACATTTTTATCATTTAATACATTTTTAGTAAGTGATTTATTTTAAAATTTGTAAATTTAATAATAAATAAATTTGTATTTTAATGAACAAGTTTGAGAAAACCTGACCTACACTAATATCTGCTGTGGAGTACCTGCAAATGCATAATGAGCATGTCGTGTTATAAACTGCATACAGTAATGTTGTGTGAAGCTGAGCTTGTGTTTCTAGAAGTCTGTTTCTCCTTCATAAGCCGTTTAGTCTCGCTGTTACACAGTGACCTTAGCCTGAGCCTAAACGCACACAATTCAATCACACACTCTTATTATATTGATAGAGAGTGTGTGTGTGAGTGTGCGTGCGTGTGTGAGTGTGCGTGTGTGTGTGCGTGCGTGCGTGTGTGTGCGTGCGTGCGTGCGTGTGTGTGTGTGTGTGTGTGTGTGTGTGCGAGCGTGTGTGTGTGTGTGTGTGTGTGTGTGTGCGAGCGTGTGTGTGTGTGTGTGTGTGTGTGTGTGCGAGCGTGTGTGTGTGTGTGTGTGTGTGTGTGTGAGAGTGTGTGTGTGTGTGTGTGTGTGTGTATGTGTGTGCGTGTGTGTGTGTGTGTTTTAATCTAATCATTGAGTTGATCCCCTCAGAGGTCAGATCTGCTCAGTTCGCATCTTCTTTGTCTTTCATGTCTGTGTTCTGTCTTCCTCTCCTCTCTCTCAGGTGGCGAAGTTCATCGGTTCTCCTCCAGGATACGTGGGTCATGAAGAAGGTGGTCAGCTGACCAAACTGCTCAAACAGTGTCCGAACGCCATGGTTCTGTTCGACGAGGTGGATAAAGCTCATCCAGACGTGCTGACCATCATGTTACAGCTCTTTGACGAGGTACAGATTCATTCAGAATTATCTGTGAGAAGAGACTGATTTAGTACGATAATATAGATATATCCATATCTTTGTTTATAGAGCTGTGTGGTAACAGTTGATTGCTAGGATGATAATTATGATTATTATATTATATAGTTTCTAGAATGTTTCCCGATGGTGTTTGTGTGTCTCTGTTGTTCAGGGTCGACTGACTGATGGGAAGGGGAAGACGATCGAGTGTAAAGATGCCATCTTCATCATGACGTCCAATGCAGCTAGTGATGAAATTGCCCAGCATGCATTGCAGCTGAGACAGGAAGCTCAGGAGCAGAGCCGCCGGCGTCTGGCTGAGAATCTGGGTGAGCAATCACTCCTGACGTTTAACTTTACTTTTAGAGGGAGGTGGTGTTTGATGACCTGCTTCTGTTCCCACAGACGACGTTCAGAAGAGCGAGATCACCATCTCCAACACCTTCAAAGAGCATGTGATCCGCCCCATCCTGAAGGTAATCCACCATCCTCGTGTGTTTCTCACCGGAGCTCAGTGATTGGTTGCTGATGTGTCATCGGATGATCTGATTGATGCTTACAGGCTCATTTCCGACGGGACGAGTTTCTGGGGAGGATCAACGAGATAATTTACTTTCTTCCGTTCTGTCACACTGAACTCATTCAGCTGGTCAGCAGAGAGCTCAACTACTGGGCCAAGAAGGTGAAGACACACTCTCACACACACACACACACACACACACACATTCACACATACACGCACACACACACACGCACACACACACACACACACCAGGATCAATAGCAGCCTGTTGCTCTGACGACTGTAATCATATTAGTGAAGTTAACATGTGGTCTATTCATAAATATTTAAATACGTATAAAACTTAATATCTGTCAGGCGTCTGCCTGCAGGGACAAACACGCTTGTTCAAGACCTTCAGTCGTACATCAGTGTGTGAGTGTGTGAGTGTGTGTGTGTGTGTGTGTGTGAGTGTGTGTG
>NW_015506426.1:87489-88830 GCF_001515645.1 Sinocyclocheilus grahami | reverse complement strand
AGTGTGAGTGTGTGTGAGTGTGTGAGTGTGTGTGTGTGTGAGTGTGTGTGTGAGTGTGTGTGTGTGAGTGTGTGTGTGTGTGTGTTTGAAATACGTTTATACCACCATTTAAGAAAATCAAAATGATCTGTGTTACAGTGAGAAAAATAACAAGCTTCATGTTATTAACAATATTCTTAGTATTATTAGTATTTAAAATTTTATATATCTATCTATATATCTATATATATATATATTATAGATAATTATATATAATATAGTCTTTATAATGCTTTTATTATAATATTTTTATTTTTATAATATAATTCTAAATATATTTTAAATGATAATTATTCATGTTTAAAATTACCATATATATATATATAGTCAGTCATTTTATACATGAATAATTATGATACACACACACAATTATTCAAATATTATTAAATTATATATATATATATAT
Source organism: Sinocyclocheilus grahami (assembly GCF_001515645.1). NCBI lineage: Eukaryota > Metazoa > Chordata > Actinopteri > Cypriniformes > Cyprinidae > Sinocyclocheilus > Sinocyclocheilus grahami. The sequence continues at coordinate 88,385 of NW_015506426.1, read as the reverse complement.
AATTAGTAATTATTATTAATATCATATTATTCATTATTAATTAATAAATTTTTCATTATTATATTATAGTAATAATAATATATTTTTATAATATAACTAAATGTATATTATAAATTATAATTAATTCTGATTAAAATGAATGTGTATATACACACACAAAATTATTCAAATATAATATATATATGTGTGTGTGTGTGTGTGCATATAGTATTTAATAAACCTTATGCTTATATAAAGCTAGTACAATTATTACATTTTATATTACATTTATAATAATAATAATTGTTGCAATATAATTTTACATATATAATAAATGATAATTAATTAAGGATTAAAACTCTGATCAATTTATTCTTTAGTTATTCTGGTGTGATGTATTTGTTTCAGGCCAAGCAGAGGCACAACATCACGCTGCTGTGGGAGCGTCCCGTGCTGGAGCTGCTGGCTGGAGGATATAACCTGCATTACGGCGCGCGCTCCATCAAACACGAGGTGCTGATCAATACCTGCTAATCACTGATCAATACCAGCAGTCAGAGCTTCAGAATCCTGAACGACGCTGATTATCAGAAATGTTTCTTGAGCAGCAAATCAGCACATTAGAAGGATTCCTCTCTGCTTTTTCTGAATGCATGTTATTGACCTTATATTGTGAATATTTCATTGCGCATGTCAACATGGTTCATAATGTTTAATCTGAAAGTCATAACTGGACAACATTCTCCAATCATTTAGTCTCTCTGAGAGCCACGCCCACATCTCATCATCCAATCTGTGTGTCATCGTGTGTGTGTGTGTGTGTGTGTGTGTGTGTGTGTGTGTTATCGTGTGAGTGTGTGTGTGCGTGTGAGTGTGTGTGTGTGTTATCGTGTGTGTGTGTGTGTGTGTGTGTGTGT
>NW_015506426.1:85574-86023 GCF_001515645.1 Sinocyclocheilus grahami | reverse complement strand
TGTGTGTGTGAGAGAGAGAGAGTGTGTGTGTGTGTGTGTGTGTGTGAGAGAGAGAGTGTGAGTGTGTGTGTGTGTGAGAGAGAGAGTGTGAGTGTGAGTGTGTGTGTGTGTGAGAGAGAGAGAGTGTGTGTGTGTGTGTGTGTGAGAGTGTGTGTGTGTGTGAGAGAGAGAGTGTGAGTGTGTGTGTGTGTAAGAGAGTGATGCAGGAGGAGGAATGCATGACACATTCCTTCTTTTCTCTGCATCCTTCTTTACACATGTAGGGATTCATTCACTTCCTGTGGGGATGAAATTAGCATCGTAAAACAGAACCCTGCTGCCCGCCGGACCTCCCACAACACACACAAACACACAGTAGAGCAGTCCTGTGTGTGTGTGTGTGTGTGTGTGTGTGTGTGAGAGAGAGAGTGTGTGTTGCATTTGGCAAGCTACAAACTTCAGTTCATTCT
>NW_015506426.1:81443-84142 GCF_001515645.1 Sinocyclocheilus grahami | reverse complement strand
AGAGAGAGTGTGAGTGTGTGTGTGTGTAAGAGAGTGATGCAGGAGGAGGAATGCATGACACATTCCTTCTTTTCTCTGCATCCTTCTTTACACATGTAGGGATTCATTCACTTCCTGTGGGGATGAAATTAGCATCGTAAAACAGAACCCTGCTGCCCGCCGGACCTCCCACAACACACACAAACACACAGTAGAGCAGTCCTGTGTGTGTGTGTGTGTGTGTGTGTGTGTGTGAGAGAGAGAGTGTGTGTTGCATTTGGCATGATACAAACTTCAGTTCATTCAGTGGTTTTGCAGTATTTTGGATGCAAACGCTGCATTAATGTCAGTCTGTTCATATCAGAATGCATTCACTAGAATCTCTTGTGGAACATCAGGTTGTTTCGGGTTTGTTTAATTATTTATTTTGATTAAATTTTATGTGCCATTTGCTTTTTTTGGATGAAATCAAAACTGAATTGATCTGAGTCTTTTAGAGCTGTTAATTATTTATTTTGATTAAATTTTATGTGCCATTTGCTTTTTTTGGATGAAATCAAAACTCAGACTGAATTGATCTGAGTCTTTTAGAGCTACTTAACACTAAATCACACTGTAACAAAGAGTGTGTGTGTGTGTGTGTGTGTGTGTGTGTGAGAGAGAGAGTGTGTGTTGCATTTGGCATGATACAAACTTCAGTTCATTCAGTGGTTTTGCAGTATTTTGGATGCAAACGCTGCATTAATGTCAGTCTGTTCATATCAGAATGCATTCACTAGAATCTCTTGTGGAACATCAGGTTGTTTCGGGTTTGTTTAATTATTTATTTTGATTAAATTTTATGTGCCATTTGCTTTTTTTGGATGAAATCAAAACTGAATTGATCTGAGTCTTTTAGAGCTGCTTAACACTAAATCACACTGTAACAAAGACACTGTGTAACAAGCGTTCACTTAAAACAGTTTTAAGTGAACGCTTGAGATACACAGAAGAAAAACTGCAAGTGTTTACATGATAAAAATAAAGCATTAATAAGAAAAATAAAGAAGAGAGGAAAAAAACAAATTGAAAGATATTGTAGAAGTCTGATGTTTTAGAAGTCTATCTGAGAATAATAGAAAGTTGAATAGAGAAGTGAAGGAGTGTCAGACAGATGTGTGTTTGAGAAGATGCTGCAGCAGCAGATCTCATGTTACTGACAAAATCTGCTTCAGCCTCTAAAAGAGTCCAATTCAATTATAAACCCAGAGAGAGAGACAGCTTTCATTACTCTGTCTCACACACACACTCTCGTGGTAATGCCTGTGTGTGTGTGTGTGTGTGTGTAATGATGATCCTCTATCAGAGTCTGAACTGATCCGGCACACACACACACACACACACACACACACACACAGCCGTGAACGTCTCTCGTCCATTAACGTGTGTGTCCGTGTCTTTTAACGGCTGCTGCTCTCTCTTCTCTCTCTTCTCTCTCTTCTCCTCGAGTCTCGGCGGACAAACCTGCAGGAACAGAGAATTATTGATTTACCGTTTACAGTCCTGTAGCTCTGCATCTGAGAGATGAGAAATGACTCTGAGAGACAGACAGATGCAGCATGTGCCGCTTCTGTGTCTCTCTCTGTCCCAGAGAACAGAGCAGCTTCTCAACTTTATGAACAAACGTTCTTCCAGTAACGTGCATTCAGAGTTATCTGATCTTTAATCATGTTTGCACAGCGTTAGCACAAAATCATTACTGATACATCATTCATGGAACGTTTTATTTCAGCTGGATGTTCCTCTTGCTTTATATGTGTAAATTCTGTTTGCTTTATCATCCAAATGGAACGCTACAGTTCTAGTATTGTGTTCACACTGCAAACTGCTTGACTTTATATAATCACGTATAGTTAGGCCTATATAGCAAACGTTGTTCAATGCATTTATCAATGCACAAAGTTGTACACAGCTTCACTAATTTTTTTTGAAGCGTTCTTGTTTGTTGCATGATCGCTGTGATGCGCATTTGTTCATGCATTCGGTCGACACTTTTTTGCATCGCTCTCTTAATATTTTTACTATGCAAAATCTGTTTAATGAAAGCAAATGCGTAATTACAGCTTGTCTGAGCGCAGCTGAGTGCGTTAGTGTTTGAGGGCGGATGTGATGTCAGGTGTCTGTTACCTGCTGCTGTTAAAGCGAGAGATGTAACAGCACGCTACTGTTCCCATCATTCACCGTCACATTTCAACGGGAACATCTGTGCGCCACACATGTCCAAAAACAGCACTGGAAACAGACGCGCGCGCTTCTACAGTCTTTGCTCTCAGATGAACGTAAGATGGAAATGAAAGACCCCTAAAAGCGCAAGCAGCTTCTCTTCTGTCTTCTGTCTCTTTTTCAAAGACTAGGGAAAAATCCATTCTGCCTAATTCAAGGCTTGCTCTGGGACAGCTCGCGTGGCAGATTGCCGGCTAATTAGTTTAGAGGAGAGTGTAATTTGATTAAGTTTGCACAGGTCCCGCGCAGCGCCGGTTGTGTCGGGCTCTGAGCGCGCGGGGCCCCGGAGCCCTGATCTGATTAACGCTTCAGCCCATTACAGCCTCTCCAGCTGCTGCCACAACACACACACACAACACACTCCATCAGACTCACACACAACACACACAACACACTCCATCAGACACACACACACAACACCACACACACACAACACACTCCATCAGACTCACACGCAA
>NW_015506426.1:64322-81277 GCF_001515645.1 Sinocyclocheilus grahami | reverse complement strand
GGCTAATTAGTTTAGAGGAGAGTGTAATTTGATTAAGTTTGCACAGGTCCCGCGCAGCGCCGGTTGTGTCGGGCTCTGAGCGCGCGGGGCCCCGGAGCCCTGATCTGATTAACGCTTCAGCCCATTACAGCAACACACTCCATCAGACACACACACACACACAACACACTCCATCAGACACACACACAACACACACACTCCATCAGACACACACACACACAACACACTCCATCAGACACACACACACAACACACACACACAACACACACACACACACACACAACACACTCCATCACAATCAGCAACCACCGACAATTATGCTATTTTTGTTGTTTCATAAACATTCGTCAGAAGGAAAATATTTTTTTCCTATTTGTTTAATATATAAATGTATGTAATCGGCAGAAATTCATCAGAGCTCTATATAGCCTCGGATATTTAAAATACAATGAAGTCCTGTTTGGTTTTGTCTTACGTTTGATATATTTCGTAATATTTACTGGCAGACACACACACAACACACACTCCATCAGACACACACACACACAACACACTCCATCAGACACACACACAACACACACACTCCATCAGACACACACACACACAACACACTCCATCAGACACACACACAAAACACACTCCATCAGACACACACACACACACAACACACTCCATCACAATCAGCAACCACCGAAAATGATGCTATTTTTGTTGTTTCATAAACATTCGTCAGTAGGAAACTATTTTTTTCCTATTTGTTTAATATATAAATGTATGTAATCGGCAGAAATTCATCAGAGCTCTATATAGCCTCGGATATTTAAAATACAATGAAGTCCTGTTTGGTTTTGTCTTACGTTTGATATATTTCGTAATATTTACTGTTTTTTTAAAACACTTTTGTGACCATTTCAATTAATCGATTCAAAGCGTCCAAAAAAAATGTATCCTACATTTATATATGTTAGAAAATAGTTTATATGGTAGTTCCAATTGCGTTATGAATACAAACATGCATTAGTGAACAGATCGAAAAGTCTGTCTGGACGCAAAAATAATTTTTGGGGCTTTGCAATTTGTTTATGAAAATACTAATTTAATTATTATGAAATTATGTTTATTGCGCTCTTAAAAAGGGTTTTTGCAGTGATGCCATAAAATAAAAATGTTTGGTTCCATGTCAGTGATCAGTTCTCAAAACAACCATTTTTTATATTAATGTAAGAACATTTTTGAATAATCTGAGGAACCTTTTCTAGTCTGAAGAAGCTTGCGCAACGGATGTTACAGGTTCTTAGTGGAACCAGCGATGCCAATAAAGAACCTTTACTTTTCAGAATGTATTGTTATTATTTATTTATTGCCCGTTTTATGTCTTAACAGAGATAAGATTTCATTAATAATAAATGCATGTCGGCATTTGCATTTTGCACGCAGCACTTTCCTTCATCCCAAATGCGGGTGTAAATCCGTCCTGAAACTGTTTCTGTTCTTTATTTGCAGAGGGGAGTGTGTTCTGGATCAGAAGTCAGACCTGCTCGGTGTCAGGGGTGAGTTTGCTGGAGAACTGAACCTGGTTCACCCGAGTTAACCAGCCGCACACACCCGCTAATCTCTTCAGAGCCTCCGCTTTCCCGAGTGTTTGTCTTGAAAATGGGCTTTAATCCCGACCAGACCAGACCAGACCAGACCAGACCAGACCAGCACCTTTAACATGCATTGATGATTAACGGAAACAGTAACGAGGCTCTTTCTCATTCTTCGCGCTTGTGTAAATAACACGCGGGGGTCTGAGAGAGATGCTGTGATTGACAGCTCAGCCCGAGCGCGTTTAAATCCTGGCATGCGCGCTGGTGATCGATAGTTACACTAACCAGCGTTTAACATCAGTGCACTTACTGTCCGAGAGGCTCCACTCATTTCTCCATAGTTTTAAAACACTCATATTTTGCTGTGCCATCACAAAAAAAAAAAAGGCATTTTCCGAGCACGAAATAAATAAAGAAATGAAAAGCGGAGGGTCTCGTGCTCTCCGGGACTAATTGAATTGTGCTTGGGTAGTGGGCTTTAATCCCGACCAGACCAGACCAGACCAGACCAGACCAGCACCTTTAACATGCATTGATGATTAACGGAAACAGTAACGAGGCTCTTTCTCATTCTTCGCGCTTGTGTAAATAACACGCGGGGGACTGAGAGAGATGCTGTGATTGACAGCTCAGCCCGAGCGCGTTTAAATCCTGGCATGCGCGCTGGTGATCGATAGTTACACTAACCAGCGTTTAACATCAGTGCACTTACTGTCCGAGAGGCTCCACTCATTTCTCCATAGTTTTAAAACACTCATATTTTGCTGTGCCATCACAAAAAAAAAAAAGGCATTTTCCGAGCACGAAATAAATAAAGAAATGAAAAGCGGAGGGTCTCGTGCTCTCCGGGACTAATTGAATTGTGCTTGGGTAGGTTTGGTTTGGCTGACAGTAATCGCATCCGATGGTCGGGCCATTACAGCGAGGCGCGCGTCTCCCGGTGACCGATCACTGCTGAATGCAGATTGAGCTAATGAGAGAGAGAGATTGATGAGAGAGAGAGAGAGAGGATGAAGGATGAGACGCGACGCGTCTGCGTGACGCATGGCACCGGTGACCCTCTGAAAGCCGCCGGGCGTGCAGCGGGTGGCACGAGAGAAAGCCACGCATCTTTATGGGTTCCATGCGAATTACCCGCTCCACAAACATGTGCTATTCAGTACAGACACAACCTTTTTTCTTTTGTTTATCTATTGACAATTCAGATCATTTTTACGGGGCGAAATAAAGTTTATAGGCATGCAGTTCAAATGGATCCATAAAAACAAAACAATCCTGTCGTTGGTGCATATTATAAAATTATACTTAATGTATAATATTAATAAATCAGTACATTACTATAAACAAATGCATTTAAATATGAACTCAGCATACTAATTAAATCGTCTTTTATTTTCCGTTACAAACTAGGCGACACACAATCTAAAATGCCAATTTTATTCATTCGTTTCTGCGTTCGCGTATTCGTTTTTTCTTTGCTTTATTTCGTTAATATGCATTATACTCTAATATTCGTTCATTTGCATGCCATATTTCACACATGCCATATTTAGTTTGCTTTAAAGAAAGCTTTTAGGGCCTCAGCGCGTGTTCCGTTTGTCTCGAGATGCTGAATCTCGGGATCCGTGCGTTCCTCGTCGCGTCCCGGTACAGACGTTAATCCGCGCCGCGACGCGCTCCGGGTAACCGGGTAACCGGCGCAGACTCCCGCTGCTCGCAGGGTCAGAAGCCGAAAGTCGAACGAGCACCCGAAACGAATCCGTGTTCTTTAAAACGACACGTATGGCTGAAATATGGCGTGTTTACATACAAATCTATTTTGTCCCAGATTTGGCGACAGAGGTTTCCGGTTAAACGCGATTATTATTGCATAATTCTGCATTTGAAATGTGAATTGTTTTTTATAACGAAACAATCTGATGAAGTAAACAAAGATAATGTGGCATCGATAACATGCGTCTAATTATTTGGATTATTGTTGTTTAGTTGGGGAGGGATTTTTCGTGGGTTCACCACATTTAACTCTCAGATCAAATCATTCCTGGAGAGTTCTGCTGTGTAATAGCGACTGACAGCAGACAGATGCAGGTTTCCATCCAGAGACGCGCGCGTCATTTCTGATCAAACCAAACCAAATTAACGCGTTTAAGTCGACGCATGATTAACATTTACGCACTCATGCTTCGTGGTCTTAAATAAACGCCATTGTTCCTGCAATCAAATTAAAGCTCATCTCACACTACCAACCAGAGCCACATTAAATCTAAAACAATCCCACAATTCATTTAGCGCGAGCTAGAATGCGTCCATTTAGCTGCTCTTGAAAACTCGCCCATTCTCGCCTTAATGACATTAGTCTTAATAGCCATTAATAGTCATTTATTTAGAATTATATTTGCACTGCGCGCGCTGAACGGAATAAACGCACAAAGAGATTCCAAAGCAGCAAATATAAAGGAGCTGAGCGCTGAGGAAACTGAGGAGGAGGAGGAGGAGGAGGAGGAGGATGGGAAGGGTTAACGCGGAGGTGCATTAGAGATGCATGGAGGAGCAGAGGGGAGGAGGCGTTCAGCGCTGAGACATTGTCATGCAAACAGAGACCACCGCCTCGCCATTGTCTCCCGGACACCAACTTTATTATAAACACACCGCGAGCCGCCCGCCGCAGCAGAGCACCGGAACACCGCCGCCGAGAGACACGCGCTGGATACCGCGAGAAAACCACGCGTTCCGCTGGAGTTTGACGCCGCATCCGGAGCTTTCGCGTCTCCGTCCACGCTCCACATGTACAAAATGGATTACTCGTATCTGAACACGTATGACTCGTGCATGGCGGCGATGGAGGCGTCGGCGTACGCGGACTTTAGCTCGTGCAGTCAGGCGAACACGTTCCAGTACAACCCGATCCGGACCGGCTTCAGCTCCGGCCCGGGATGCGCTCCGCTCGGTTCCGCCAGCTGCACTCTTGGGTCTGAACGAGAAGCGCAAGCAGCGGCGGATCCGCACGACCTTCACGAGCTCTCAGCTGAAGGAGCTGGACCGTGTGTTCGCGGAGACGCACTACCCGGACATCTACACGCGTGAGGAGCTCGCGCTGAAGATCGACCTGACCGAGGCACGCGTCCAGGTGAGACTTTCAGGGGCGTTTTCACTTTTATACTTCTTAATATCCGTATAAAAACATAACACACTAAATAGAATCGTGGCTGATTTGAATATCTGGGTCTCGCTTTTTTTTTTGCCTCCAGCGCTGTTCGCAGACGCTTCCAAATCTCATGAATTCAGATGATTTTATTAGATTGATTTATAGCAGCTGCATTCAGTCTGCGCATTTCAAAATAAAGAGGCTTTTCGTTCTCAGCGATGCCACAGAAGAAGCATTCCTGAGAACAGATCAGTTCTTAAAAGCACTGCAGCATTTCTTCTCTCCATAAAATCGGTTTTTTTTATTTTTGTGGCATGGAAAGGTTTCAGGCTCTTTATTGGCTTCAGCCTTCGACGTCCACGGAGCCACTGAAGTCATGTCACGATTAATGCAGTTAGAAGAGCTGGAACCAAATATTCGCCACTGATTAATGATCCATTCCTGATGGCCAATCTAATCCTGAATATTAGTATTCTTAATAATGTGTTTTACTCGCTAAAGATATAGATTTAGTCAGGAACATCCTTTCAGTTTCTTTCAAAAGAGAAAAATCTAATAATAAAGTTGGGAATAGATTTGTTAGATACTCTTCAAGCTAAGAAAAAAAGGTTCTTTTAAGAAAGAAGTGTTTTGAGGAACTGAAATGGTTCTTCTATAAATAAAAAAGCCTGTTTTTGGTGCACGCGTCTCTCTTCCTCACCAGTGGTGCAGTTTTTTCTTAGTATGGAGATGCTTTTAAAAATCTTCTCCCACTATAAAGACTCTCTTGTGGAATATAAAGGTTCCACACTCTTAAAAATAAAAGTTCTTGATGGTTGAGATGAAGAACCTTTAATATCCGTGGAAGCTTTCCATTGCACAAAAGTTCCTTAATTGTGGAAATGTTCTTAAAATGTTCTTCACACTAAGAAAAAATGGTTCTTTAAAGAAGACGTTCTTTGGGGAACCAAAAATGGTTCTTTTATGGCATCAATATTAGAACTCATTTTCGGAAACGTTAGTTTGAAGAGTCTGCAGTGGAACTACACTAAAAGGAGTTTTGGGTTTCCCAGAGAACCTCTCGGTTCTCTTCACTCCTCAGTGAAGAATCTAAAGAACCTCTCGGTGATCAGTTCCTAAAAGAACCATTTTCTCCGTAGAGTGAAGAATCTAAAGAACCTTTTCCGCAATAAAGAACTTTTTGTGCATTAAAAGGTTCCACGGATGTTAAAGGTTCTTCAGTGCCAATCGAGAGCCTTTATTTTAAAGTCTGAAGATTCAAATGTTTTTCATATATGTGTCCCTGGAGCACAGAAGCAGTGTTAAGTCGCTGGGGGATATTTGTAGCAATAGCCAACAATACATTGTATGGGTCACAATTATACATTTCTCTTTTATGCCAAAAATCATTAGGATATTAAGTAAAGATCATGTTCCATGAAGATATTTAGTAAATGTCCTACCGTAAATATATCAAAACTTAATGTTTGATTAGTAATATGCATTGCTAAGAACTTCATTTGAACAACTTTAAAGATGATTTTCTCAATATTTAGATTTTTTTGCACCCTCAGATTCCAGATTTTCAAATATTTGTATCTCGGCCAAATATTGTCCTATACTAACAAACTATACATCACTGGAAAGATGCATAAATGCATAAATCTCAATTTTGAAAAATTGACCCTCAAGACTGGTTTTGTGCTGCAGGGTCACAAATGTATCTTTTAAGGAGGAACCCAAAATGATGGTTTGCTGTAGATGTACATGCTCATGCTCGTCACTCTTCCTCAGGTTTGGTTCCAGAACCGACGCGCCAAATTCCGTAAGCAAGAACGCGCCGCCAACTCCAAAGGAGCTAACGTCGGCGCCAACGGCTCCAGTGCCAAGAAGTCTGGTGAGAACCGCTCTTCCTCCGAGGATGACGAGTCTAAAGAGTCGACCTGCAGCCCGACGCCTGACAGCACGGCGAACATGGGCAGCCCCGGGGCCAGCAGCCTCAGCCCCAGCCCAGTCTCGGGCTCCTCGGCCGGCTTCACCAACGCCTCCATCTCCCCCTCCATCCACCAGGGCCTCAAGAGCTCGCCGTGGCCCAGCATGGGCTCCACCGGGCCGGCCCTCCAGACCCAGGACCTGCTGAAGGCCTGGCAGCCGGCGGACAGTATGGCGTCTGGGCCATTCGCGGGCGTTCTGTCCTCGTTCCACCGGAAACCCAACACAATCAAGACCAACCTGTTCTAGAGACTCCGCTTCGTGCGTCTCCGTCGCTCATCTACTGCTAGTTCTGTTCTGTCCATTGATTTGTGTAGAGCTGGACTCCTGATGGCTCGTTTATTGTCATGTTGGCGCTTCTGATGTGTGTGTGTTTGTGTTTATTCAGGTCTTGTTTTCCTCTTTATGGAGGGTCTGAATGCTGCAGAGACGCCTTAATCAACATCCCTTGAATCGTCAGTAAATGAGTTCTTCATTTCCTCTTAAACGAAGGTCCAGAAACGTTTGTCCTTTCGCAGGAGCTTCAGAACCAGAAATCAGTTCAGGTCTTCAGGACGAGACGATGAATGAGAACGAACTGTGATGCGATTAGACGAGCTGCAACCAAATATTCACAACAGATTATGGGTTTATTAAGGATCTGTTTCTGAATGACCAATGTAATATTCCAGATTGTCCATTTTTATTCTTCAACAACTAAACGTCCAAGAGTTTCCGGGAGAATTTAAGGATTCAGGATCAGAATGATGTTGAACTTGTGTCTTGTTGATGAATATCTCATGTGGTTCTTCACTGAAGCTCTTTGAAGATGTGTGTGTGTGTGTGTGTGTGTGTATAGTGTGAGTGTGTGTGTGTGTGTGTGTGTGAGTGAGTGTATGTGTGCGTGTGAGTGTATGTGTGTGTGTGTGTGTGTGTATAGTGTGTGTGTGTGTGTGTGTGTATAGTGTGAGTGTGTGTGTGTGAGTGAGTGTATGTGTGCGTGTGAGTGTATGTGTGTGTATAGTGTGTGTGTGAGTGTGTGTGTGTGTATAGTGTGTGTGTGTGAGTGTGTGTCTGTGTGTGTGTATAGTGTGTGTGTGTGTGTGAGTGTGTGTCTGTGTGAGTGTATGTGTATAGTGAGTGTGTGTGTGTGTGAGAGAGAGTGTGTGTATAGTGTGTGTGTGTGTATGTGTATAGTGTGAGTGTGTGTCTGTGTGAGTGTATGTGTATAGTGAGTGTGTGTGTGTGTGAGAGAGAGTGTGTGTGTATAGTGTATGTATATTGTGTGTGTGTGTGTGTATAGTGTGTGTGACCCCAGAAACAAGCATAGTTAAGCCACTTGTAGTTAATTTATTGAAGGAAAAAATAAAAAAAAAGTTGGGATGATTTTTTTTAAGCTAGGCTTTTATTGAAAATATTTTGTAAATATTAATATATGTAGTTTCTCTCTTTTTTTTATGTTTCCTGGCTCCAGTGCACGTCATGTGTTTCATGAATGATCTGCTGTATATAATCCATAAAAATGACAAAATAAAGAGTGAAAATAGACTTCTCCAGTCACATCCATCTGTTGTTCTAGTATCACGAAGACGCTATTATCATTTTTGTTAATGTTTTTTGATTCCATGTTCATTTTATTTAGTTTTTGTCATTTTTAAGTTCTTATTTTAATATCTATATAGTTTTTTATTTCAGTTTTAGTTATTTTAAGTACATGAATTTAAACTGAATGAAAATTAGAAATTTGTTTTGTTATATTTTAGTTTCAGTTCAGTTATTTAAATTTTAATATTTAGTTTTAGAGCGCTGTAATAACTTTGGCAGGAGCTCAATGAAAGCTCAGAATAGTCCAGAAATTCCTTGCGTTTAGATTTTGATTAGAACCAGAAAAAACTCCTTTATTGTGAAGTTTAAAATGTTAGGTTAGAAATGCTATGTACAAAACTTAAAGAACGAGTTTAAACATCATCCTATAACGTCTTAAATTTAGAATAACCTACAACTTGTCTTAAAGGCCTTCATCTTCTTTTTAAAAAACTTCTTTCAAATATTAAGCATTAAAACATTATTTTCGAATCCAGCTTTTTTCAACAAATGCAGACTTTGATAATGAAAAGTGACATTAATGAAGAGAAACAAATCCTGCAGTATCTTCAGAAACACAGATAGACATATATTACTGAATATATAATAATATTACTACATACTATACATGAATACATAGTATTTATATATCTATTATGTGTGTGTGTATACATATCATCCCAGAAAATGTTCAAATGAGACACACGTTTCTTTACTGAACATGCAGGCACACTAGGTTTTAATTTTTATTAAATTGAAAAAAAAAAAAACCATTAAAAGGACAGAAACTCAAACACAATATTAACTTATGACAACAGAGTTATTTATATTCAAAGGATTATGATTATGAATGACGGGCGAGAAACATATAAAGTTAAAACGTAATACACAGAACACATATGCAAGAACATATACATGCATTTCAGGAGAAACACCACAATGATGATAATATTAAAGACTCTGTTAAATAAAACGAACAGTTTTCCTGCTAAAGACTACAGCGGTGATGCATTACAGAACGAGGTCAGACTCCAGCTTCCCAAACTGAAGCTCCTCTGAAAGACACAAACACTGAATCTGCAGCAGGGTGTGAACTCATCACATCTTGAATGAACGAATCAGACTGCATTTGAACGAACGAACGAACAAAGATTCACATCTGTATCTGCAGCAGTCAGATGAAGCCTGATCATCCAGCGCCACCTGCTGTTACAAACCTGATGAAGATTCCTGACAAACCGACTGATCTCCTACACGGTGAGCTGCTGATTTGGGCTTTTCCCTTTCCTTTAAACTCATAAAACATGCAAGAAAAACAAACCGTTCATAATTAACACTTCAGTCACCAAAGGTGAGGAATGTTCCGATGACTCACTTCCTCCAGAAGTCGTCCTTTCTGACATGTTTAAATAATATTACCAACTAAAACAACCAGCTTTATTACATCGGATTAAATTAAAACCACTTTGTCTACCAGTGCAAAGTTTCTCTCGGTTCAGTCCGGTCTGGATCGGCTCATTTCTGCTGCTGCTGTTGCTTTAAGCTGGCCAATAGTATTTTCTTGTGGGCGGGGTCATGAACGCCCGCCTCCTCCAGATCCTCCTCTGTGATGTCACTGCAGGAAGAGACGTGATTGGATGAGAAGCTTGTATTCAAAATACATTTATGGACATTCTAATCACAATCACTATGATTGATATTTCTGAGCAGCGCTGAGAAAACATAAGTAGTATCATGTGTAATAGGAAACTTGCTAAAAATAGGAAAAATGACTTTTTAAAAATCGCATATCTACATGATTTACTACATTTGTCAAAGTTTATGGTACTTATACCAAAAACATTTTTTATTACATTATAAAAATTAAATCAATAAAGAACTTTACTACTATAGTAATAACACTAACTCTACTGTACTGTAAAATAAAAAAGTATTTAAAATAATAATTATTATTATTATTATTTTACAGAACTGATAAAAATACAATATTAATAAACTAATAATTATATTTTAACTAATAAAAATGTTGCAAACCCACAAGACGTGCTACATTTGTCACAGGCTATGATACTTTTATGGTGCTTTTACATTTTGCACTTTTTAATAGTTTTATTAAATTATAAAAAATAGTGTAGTAATAACACTTACCCTAGTGTTCAGTAAAATAAAATAAGAAAAATATGTACAAATGTAAAATAAAATCATTATTATTAAAATACTTTTTTATTTTACAGTACAGTAGGGTTATACAGTAGTAATATATGATATGATTACATTTTCATAATTTGCTCAAATTTAAATAAAGTTCTATGGTTTAATGGTTGAAAACATTTACTGTTGTCCTATAAAAATTATTAATTTAAAAATTTTTTTTACCATACAATAGGGTTAATATTATTAGCAAAGTAATGTATCATATATGATTTACAATTTATAGTTTAATAAAAGAAAAATATTTAAAAGGCGCAAAATGGAAAAGCACAATAAAAGTATCATAAACTGACAGGTGTGTGTTTAACCCCCGCGTGACTGCGCCGCAGACCGACAGGTGTGTGTTTAACCCCCGCGTGACTGCGCCGCAGACCGACAGGTGTGCGTTTAACCCCCGCGTGACTGCGCCGCAGACCGACAGGTGTGCGTAATATTAACTTATGACAACAGAGTTATTTATATTCAAAGGATTATGATTATGAATGACGGGCGAGAAACATATAAAGTTAAAACGTAATACACAGAACACATATGCAAGAACATATACATGCATTTCAGGAGAAACACCACAATGATGATAATATTAAAGACTCTGTTAAATAAAACGAACAGTTTTCCTGCTAAAGACTACAGCGGTGATGCATTACAGAACGAGGTCAGACTCCAGCTTCCCAAACTGAAGCTCCTCTGAAAGACACAAACACTGAATCTGCAGCAGGGTGTGAACTCATCACATCTTGAATGAACGAATCAGACTGCATTTGAACGAACGAACGAACAAAGATTCACATCTGTATCTGCAGCAGTCAGATGAAGCCTGATCATCCAGCGCCACCTGCTGTTACAAACCTGATGAAGATTCCTGACAAACCGACTGATCTCCTACACGGTGAGCTGCTGATTTGGGCTTTTCCCTTTCCTTTAAACTCATAAAACATGCAAGAAAAACAAACCGTTCATAATTAACACTTCAGTCACCAAAGGTGAGGAATGTTCCGATGACTCACTTCCTCCAGAAGTCGTCCTTTCTGACATGTTTAAATAATATTACCAACTAAAACAACCAGCTTTATTACATCGGATTAAATTAAAACCACTTTGTCTACCAGTGCAAAGTTTCTCTCGGTTCAGTCCGGTCTGGATCGGCTCATTTCTGCTGCTGCTGTTGCTTTAAGCTGGCCAATAGTATTTTCTTGTGGGCGGGGTCATGAACGCCCGCCTCCTCCAGATCCTCCTCTGTGATGTCACTGCAGGAAGAGACGTGATTGGATGAGAAGCTTGTATTCAAAATACATTTATGGACATTCTAATCACAATCACTATGATTGATATTTCTGAGCAGCGCTGAGAAAACATAAGTAGTATCATGTGTAATAGGAAACTTGCTAAAAATAGGAAAAATGACTTTTTAAAAATCGCATATCTACATGATTTACTACATTTGTCAAAGTTTATGGTACTTATACCAAAAACATTTTTTTTATTACATTATAAAAATTAAATCAAAGAACTTTACTACTATAGTAATAACACTAACTCTACTGTACTGTAAAATAAAAAAGTATTTAAAATAATAATAATTATTATTATTTTACAGAACTGATAAAAATACAATATTAATAAACTAATAATTATATTTTAACTAATAAAAATGTTGCGAACCCACAAGACGTGCTACATTTGTCACAGGCTATGATACTTTTATGGTGCTTTTACATTTTGCACTTTTTAATAGTTTTATTAAATTATAAAAAATAGTGTAGTAATAACACTTACCCTAGTGTTCAGTAAAATAAAATAAGAAAAATATGTACAAATGTAAAATAAAATCATTATTATTAAAATACTTTTTTATTTTATATTACAGTAGGGTATATGATATGATTACATTTTCATAATTTGCTCAAATTTAAATAAAGTTCTATGGTTTAATGGTTGAAAACATTTACTGTTGTCCTATAAAAATTATTAATTTAAAAATTTTTTTTACCATACAATAGGGTTAATATTATTAGCAAAGTAATGTATCATATATGATTTACAATTTATAGTTTAATAAAAGAAAAATATTTAAAAGGCGCAAAATGGAAAAGCACAATAAAAGTATCATAAACTGACAGGTGTGTGTTTAACCCCCGCGTGACTGCGCCGCAGACCGACAGGTGTGCGTTTAACCCCCGCGTGACTGCGCCGCAGACCGACAGGTGTGCGTTTAACCCCCGCATGACTGCGCCGCAGGTGTGTGTGTACCTGAGGAACTCCAGGTCGTCCCAGCCGTTGTGCAGCAGTCCCTCCTCGTAACGCTGCAGACCGAGCTTCTGAAGCCACTCGCCGACGTTGCACTCCACCGAAAGACTGCTGCTGCTGCTCTCGTCACGCCACAGGCCCTGCATTGCAGCAGCAGCATACAGTATACCATGATAACAACAACAATCATCGTAATAAATTATTCATTACTGTTATCATATGTGACTCTGGAGCACAAAACCAGTCATAAGGGTCAATAAATAATCTCTCCATTGATGTATGGTTTGTTAGGATCGGACAATATTTGAAAATCTGGAATCTGAGGGTGCAAAAAAATCTAAATATTGAGAAAATCATCTTTAAAGTTGTTCAAATGAAGTTCTTAGCAATGCATATTACTAATCAAACATTAAGTTTTGATATATTTACGGTAGGAGATTTACTAAATATCTTCATGGAACATGATCTTTACTTAATATCCTAATGATTTTTGGCATAAAAGAGAAATGTATAATTGTGACCCATACAATGTATTGTTGGCTATTGCTACAAATATCCCCCAGCGACTCAACACTGCTTTTGTGCTGCAGGGACACATATATATTATAACTTATATAACTTTTAACATTTTATTAATACAAATTATCTTAGATCAATATTATTACAGCTCACAAAAAAAGTAATTATTGTTATATTTTGGAATCATTCATTTCTAATGTAATTAAAAAATATTTAATAATAACTATTAATAATTTGTTAATCTCAAATAATATCCATTAATAATTAATAATAATAATTTCATTATTAATTATTGCTATCATTATTAAAAATATTATTAACAATATAATTAAATATTATCAACATAATTTAAATTACATTGGAAATGAATAATTATAAAATATAACAGTAATAATAAATATGATTTTTAATTGTTGTTATTATTATTAAAAATATAATATACTGATTAGTATTATTAATATTCCTTAATATAAAATAATATTATTATTAATTGTTATTCGTCATAATAGTTAATAACAAATTCTTCTTATTATAATTAACAAAATAAAAATATTATGTATTATTATTAGCAACATTTAAATATTTTTAATTAAATTATAAAATTAATAAATATACAATATAATACGTATTATTAATTATTGCTATTATTAACAATGTATATTAATAATATATAATAATATTATTATTAATAACTTATTTTCTTAACTTAATACTTAATAACAAAATTATTATTATTGCTATTGACAAAATAACAAATAATAATTATTTATTATTATTATTACTATTATTATTATCGTCATCTCAATATTATAAAATGATCAAATCAATAAATATAAAATACATTTATATTTATTAATTTATTTTTACTTACAAAATTTAAGAATTATAAAAATTAAATCACTAAAAAAAGATTCCAAGACACAAGCCGCTCCGACACACTGAAAGCCCCGGATCATGAGCTGCTCGCGCGTAAATGAACACAGTGCGTGTGTATTGTTGCGTCACCTCCTCGGGCAGGTCTTCTGCGATGCTCTCCTCCTGTATGGAGCGCGGAGAAATATATAAATAAAAATGACAAAAATATACAAGTAAAATATTATAAATACTATAATACTAAAACAACACTGGTGTGTGTGTGTGTGTTCACCCTTTTCTGCGTGCTTGCGTCACCTCCTCTTCTTTACAGGAGTGTGTGTGTGTGTGTGAGTGAGTGAGTGTGTGTGTGTGAGTGTGTGTGTGAGTGTGTGTGAGTGAGTGAGTGTGTAAGTGTGTGTGTGAGTGTGTGTGAGTGAGTGAGTGTGTAAGTGTGTGTGTGAGTGTGTGTGAGTGAGTGAGTGTGTAAGTGTGTGTGTGAGTGTGTGTGAGTGAGTGAGTGTGTAAGTGTGTGTGTGAGTGTGTGTGAGTGAGTGAGTGTGTAAGTGTGTGTGTGAGTGTGTGTGAGTGAGTGAGTGTGTAAGTGTGTGTGTGAGTGTGTGTGAGTGAGTGAGTGTGTAAGTGTGTGTGTGAGTGTGTGTGAGTGAGTGAGTGTGTAAGTGTGTGTGTGAGTGTGTGTGAGTGAGTGAGTGTGTAAGTGTGTGTGTGAGTGTGTGTGAGTGAGTGAGTGTGTAAGTGTGTGTGTGAGTGTGTGTGAGTGAGTGAGTGTGTAAGTGTGTGTGTGAGTGTGTGTGAGTGAGTGAGTGTGTAAGTGTGTGTGTGAGTGTGTGTGAGTGAGTGAGTGTGTAAGTGTGTGTGTGAGTGTGTGTGAGTGAGTGAGTGTGTAAGTGTGTGTGTGAGTGTGTGTGAGTGAGTGAGTGTGTAAGTGTGTGTGTGAGTGTGTGTGAGTGAGTGAGTGTGTAAGTGTGTGTGTGAGTGTGTGTGAGTGAGTGAGTGTGTAAGTGTGTGTGTGAGTGTGTGTGAGTGAGTGAGTGTGTAAGTGTGTGTGTGAGTGTGTGTGAGTGAGTGAGTGTGTAAGTGTGTGTGTGAGTGTGTGTGAGTGAGTGAGTGTGTAAGTGTGTGTGTGAGTGTGTGTGAGTGAGTGAGTGTGTAAGTGTGTGTGTGAGTGTGTGTGAGTGAGTGAGTGTGTAAGTGTGTGTGTGAGTGTGTGTGAGTGAGTGAGTGTGTAAGTGTGTGTGTGAGTGTGTGTGAGTGAGTGAGTGTGTAAGTGTGTGTGTGAGTGTGTGTGAGTGAGTGAGTGTGTAAGTGTGTGTGTGAGTGTGTGTGAGTGAGTGAGTGTGTAAGTGTGTGTGTGAGTGTGTGTGAGTGAGTGAGTGTGTAAGTGTGTGTGTGAGTGTGTGTGAGTGAGTGAGTGTGTAAGTGTGTGTGTGAGTGTGTGTGAGTGAGTGAGTGTGTAAGTGTGTGTGTGAGTGTGTGTGAGTGAGTGAGTGTGTAAGTGTGTGTGTGAGTGTGTGTGAGTGAGTGAGTGTGTAAGTGTGTGTGTGAGTGTGTGTGAGTGAGTGAGTGTGTAAGTGTGTGTGTGAGTGTGTGTGAGTGAGTGAGTGTGTAAGTGTGTGTGTGAGTGTGTGTGAGTGAGTGAGTGTGTAAGTGTGTGTGTGAGTGTGTGTGAGTGAGTGAGTGTGTAAGTGTGTGTGTGAGTGTGTGTGAGTGAGTGAGTGTGTAAGTGTGTGTGTGAGTGTGTGTGAGTGAGTGAGTGTGTAAGTGTGTGTGTGAGTGTGTGTGAGTGAGTGAGTGTGTAAGTGTGTGTGTGAGTGTGTGTGAGTGAGTGAGTGTGTAAGTGTGTGTGTGAGTGTGTGTGAGTGAGTGAGTGTGTAAGTGTGTGTGTGAGTGTGTGTGAGTGAGTGAGTGTGTAAGTGTGTGTGTGAGTGTGTGTGAGTGAGTGAGTGTGTAAGTGTGTGTGTGAGTGTGTGTGAGTGAGTGAGTGTGTAAGTGTGTGTGTGAGTGTGTGTGAGTGAGTGAGTGTGTAAGTGTGTGAGTGAGTGTGTGTGTGAGTGAGTGTGTGAGTGTGTGAGTGTGTGTGTGTGTGTGTGTGTGTGTTCACCTGTTCTGCGTGCTCTCCTCTTTACAGGAGTGTGTGTGTGGATGTCGTCCCGTGACGCTTTTCTCTCCTTCCTCTGAGACCTTCCCGAGGTCAGCTGACCCCAACTTCCTGCTGGTGGACGTTCTGAAGGAACAAACGCATCAGAATGAAACTCCTCCTCGTCACCGACACTGCTGGGAAATGATGACGAGTGTCAGACGAATCATGAATCTGGACTCACTTGACATAGTCGTGTCCGGCTCGAGGAGGAAGAGTCCTGCCTTTGGGTCCACCTGTCTCGTCCTTATCCACACTGATCCACTCTGAAGACCACACACACACACAAACACACACACACACACACACACACACACACGACAGTAATGAAGAACGGATTGTGGTATATAGCTGCATTTTCCCTAATTATAATTATTTAATCATTATTTACTCACTGTATGTATGGGCATGTATTTGTATATATCATGGTTATTACAGTTAACTAAAATAATAAAAAACATTTTAATTTCTTGAAATAAAATAAGCATTATCTGAAATAAAATATAGACAAAACTTAAAAATAAAAATGAATATAAATATATAGACATATTTTAAAAACAAAAACTAATAAAAACACAATACAATTACTAAAACCTTAACTAAAATTAAAGTGACAACTGAATAAAATAAATATAATACTATATCAATGAAAATAAAAAAAACACTGGTATATATATATATAAGTGTTTTTTATTTTCAT
>NW_015506426.1:62263-62927 GCF_001515645.1 Sinocyclocheilus grahami | reverse complement strand
ACACACACACACAAACACACACACACACACACACACACACACACGACAGTAATGAAGAACGGATTGTGGTATATAGCTGCATTTTCCCTAATTATAATTATTTAATCATTATTTACTCACTGTATGTATGGGCATGTATTTGTATATATCATGGTTATTACAGTTAACTAAAATAATAAAAAACATTTTAATTTCTTGAAATAAAATAAACATTATCTGAAATAAAATATAGACAAAACTCACAAACACACACAAACACACACACACACACACACACACACACACGACAGTAATGAAGAACGGATTGTGGTATATAGCTGCATTTTCCCTAATTATAATTATTTAATCATTATTTACTCACTGTATGTATGGGCATGTATTTGTATATATCAGGGTTATTACAGTTAACTAAAATAATAAAAAACATTTTAATTTCTTGAAATAAAATAAGCATTATCTGAAATAAAATATAGACAAAACTTAAAAATAAAAATGAATATAAATATATAGACATTTTAAAAACAAAAACTAATAAAAACACAATACAATTACTAAAACCTTAACTAAAATTAAAGTGACAACTGAATAAAATAAATATAATACTATATCAATGAAAATAAAAAAAACACTGGTATATATATATATAAGTGTTTTTTATTTTCAT
>NW_015506426.1:56309-59005 GCF_001515645.1 Sinocyclocheilus grahami | reverse complement strand
ACACACACAAACACACACACACACACACACACACACACACGACAGTAATGAAGAACGGATTGTGGTATATAGCTGCATTTTCCCTAATTATAATTATTTAATCATTATTTACTCACTGTATGTATGGGCATGTATTTGTATATATCATGGTTATTACAGTTAACTAAAATAATAAAAAACATTTTAATTTCTTGAAATAAAATAAACATTATCTGAAATAAAATATAGACAAAACTTAAAAATAAAAATGAATATAAATATATAGACATATTTTAAAAACAAAAACTAATAAAAACACAATACAATTACTAAAACCTTAACTAAAATTAAAGTGACAACTGAATAAAATAAATATAATACTATATCAATGAAAATAAAAAAAACACTGGTATATATATATATAAGTGTTTTTTATTATCTGAAATAAAATATAGACAAAACTTAAAAATAAAAATGAATATAAATATATAGACATTTTAAAAACAAAAACTAATAAAAACACAATACAATTACTAAAACCTTAACTAAAATTAAAGTGACAACTGAATAAAATAAATATAATACTATATCAATGAAAATAAAAAAAACACTGGTATATATATATATATATATATATTTAAGTGTTTTTTATTTTCATTGATATAGTATTCATATATATTTCATATATTCATATATAAAGTATTGATATATATATATATATACTGTATATATATACACACACACACACTTAAATATATTATATAAATTATATAATTACTTCTTAATTTTGTTTTTATATATATATATATATATATATATACACATAGGCGACATTTGACTCGAGTCAGGGGGGCAAGAAAAAAAAAATATATATAAATTAAATAAATAAAAGCAAAAATCTGTAAGCATCAAAACAATGCCCTACCGTATTGCAACGCATCAAAGCAGTCAATCCAACACAGTCGAGAATAACTTAAAGAGGTTGCCACTGTTTAGTAAACTGTGGACTAGCTTTGGCTCTTGCTGCTGACTTGAATGCTGATGCTTCCCGTTTGTCAGTTGATGGCCTTTCATTTTAACCAGAAATCTGCACGCTGCTTTTCTGATGTTCACTGCAGTTTTCCGTGTCTCTGTCCCGTGTCACTTGAAATGTTTCCGTTTTGAATCGTTGTTACCAAAGACGAGACGCGTGAGGAAAAAATAAATGATCAGTTGTGATCGTTTATGATCGTCCCGATCTCAATAAAGTTTACACACGCTTTTGGTCCATGAATTAAACCTCGCTCGGGACGCGCTGTCTGTGGAGGTTTGGCCGGGACCGGTTCCAGAATTAAATCAACATATTTTATGTTCCGTCCATTGCCAATCAAAGCTATTCCGAGAGTGAACCCTGCATAAATATGCAGACGTCATTCCCAAAACTTTGCAGGGTGTAGCCTATGTGTCCGAAAAACGAAAGTTTCATACAAATTCTGAATGGATTATACCCTAGCAAGTGCGCAAAGCCCGCTCCCTTTATCACTAAAAAGCGTCACTCATCTTCATCGTGATCTTACAAAGTTCTGTTATAATCAATGAAGCTCTCTAAACTGCACAATGAATCTCTTGTCATCGCGTCTGCACTCAGTCATGAGATGATTCACGAGCGTGCAAAACTGCGGCACTTTCAGCGGTGAGTGAATTCTGACAAAAACGTTTCTGATTGGTCATTGCGTTCAAGAAACCAACAGATATGTCTGTGATTGGTTACATTGCTCAATTTTCATTTTAACCAGAAATCTGCACGCTGCTTTTCTGATGTTCACTGCAGTTTTCCGTGTCTCTGTCCCGTGTCACTTGAAATGTTTCCGTTTTGAATCGTTGTTACCAAAGACGAGACGCGTGAGGAAAAAATAAATGATCAGTTGTGATCGTTTATGATCGTCCCGATCTCAATAAAGTTTACACACGCTTTTGGTCCATGAATTAAACCTCGCTCGGGACGCGCTGTCTGTGGAGGTTTGGCCGGGACCGGTTCCAGAATTAAATCAACATATTTTATGTTCCGTCCATTGCCAATCAAAGCTATTCCGAGAGTGAACCCCGCATAAATATGCAGACGTCATTCCCAAAACTTTGCAGGGTGTAGCCTATGTGTCCGAAAAACGAAAGTTTCATACAAATTCTGAATGGATTATACCCTAGCAAGTGCGCAAAGCCCGCTCCCTTTATCACTAAAAAGCGTCACTCATCTTCATCGTGATCTTACAAAGTTCTGTTATAATCAATGAAGCTCTCTAAACTGCACAATGAATCTCTTGTCATCGCGTCTGCACTCAGTCATGAGATGATTCACGAGCGTGCAAAACTGCGGCACTTTCAGCGGTGAGTGAATTCTGACAAAAACGTTTCTGATTGGTCATTGCGTTCAAGAAACCAACAGATATGTCTGTGATTGGTTACATTGCTCAATGCTGCAAAAACACGTTAAGAGTATTTAGCGCTTGGCTAAGTGCTGCAGCGGGCCGACATCAGGGATTCCATGACTAACAATTCCATTGCCCCCCCCCCAATGTCGCCCATGTATATATATATATATATTTAATTTCATTATTACTATTATTTTTCATGTTGATATTTTAATTTATTTTGAAAGATTGTAACTTTTTATTTAATATCTTCTAAGACATCACTCACTCACACACACACACACACACACACACACACACTGACACTGA
>NW_015506426.1:52850-55804 GCF_001515645.1 Sinocyclocheilus grahami | reverse complement strand
ACAGATGGACAGACAGATGGACAGAGAGACAGACAGTCAGAGAGATGGACAGACAGTCAGACAGATGGACAGAGAGACAGACAGACAGATGGACAGACGGACGGACAAACAGGCAGACAGACAGAGAGATGGACAGACAGTCAGTCAGATGGACAGACAGATGGACAGAGAAACAGACGGACGGACAGACAGGCAGACAGACAGATGGACAGCGAGACAGACGGACGGACAGATGGACAGAGAGACAGACGGACGGACGGACAGACAGGCGGACAGACAGAGAGACAGACAGATGGACAGACAGACAGACAGAGAGCAGTAATAATAGTGATTTGTGCATTAGAAAACACATCTAATAATATGAGTCTAACATGTTTCACCCTCAATCAAGCCCCAGCCAGTCTTATTTTAGTATTATTTATATACTATTATAGTATGTATTAATATTTTGAATTAGCTTTTTTTCCATTTTCAGTTTTCATTTTAGTGTAAACTTTGTATTTTGCTATTGATATTAGTTTTTGCTCATGTTTATCTGTAAGTATATTTCTGTTTGTCTCTGTCTGTCCATCCGTCCATCTGTCTATATTTCTATCAGTTTTAGTCATTTTGGAAATTAAACGTCTTTGTTTCGGTTAATCGCTAATGTAACATTTCTAATTTTCATTTAAATTTTTTAAGGTTATCATTTTATTTTAAGTTTTATCAATTTTGTCATGTGCTTTTGTCATTTTTATTACTTTTGTTTTTAATTTATTATTTATATTTATTTTTTCCATTTAGCTTTAATTTATTTTTTATTCTCATGTTTATCTGTAAGTATATTTCTGTTTGTCTCTGTCTGTCCATCCGTCCATCTGTCTATATTTCTATCAGTTTTAGTCATTTTGGAACTTAAACGTCTTTGTTTCGGTTAATCGCTAATGTAACATTTCTAATTTTCATTTCAATTTTTTAAGGTTATCATTTTATTTTAAGTTTTATCAATTTTGTCATGTGCTTTTGTCATTTTTATTACTTTTGTTTTTAATTTATTATTTATATTTATTTTTTCCATTTAGCTTTAATTTATTTTTTATTTATATATATATATATATATATATTTGTTTTTTTTTATTTCAGTTAGGTTTTTTCCAGTTTTTTTTCTCAGTTTTATTTAGTAATTTTATAACTTAAACTTACTTATTTTGCTCAGTTGCCAAATGCAACATTTGTAATTTTGAGGGTTTTCATCTAATATAAAAAAAAACTATTATTTCAGTTACCAAAAATGATTTGCAATAGTTTTAGTTCACAATAACAGCATCGGTCTCAGTCCACACAATGTCCTGCTGAATATTCAGTTTCACCCAGAAACAAGGACGTTCAGTGCATCTGAATGCTTTTCATTTTCTTTAACAGACACACGTAGCGATCAGAGATTTCAGCCAGTGATAACGATGAATGTTATTATAAACACTTTCACATATGAGCTTCCTCATTCTCATGGATGATTTGGTTTCTTACCCTCCAGACACGTCGAGTAAAACTCAATGAAGAACTTGGTTCTGCTGGCCGTCTTGACGATGGCTTCGATGTTCTCAAACTCGATGTAGGCCTGTTCTGAAGACTTGGGCAGACCTGCGGAGGAAGAGCAGCTCGACGTGAGAAACCTGTGACAAACAACAGAAACTGAGCCGTGAAAACACACGCCGTACCTTTCTTAGAGACGAACTGAGACGTGACGCCCACCTCAAACGTGCCGAAGACCGGCGAGTGATCGCTGGTGACGATATCATCTGTACAGCCTGACACACACACAGACAGACAGACAGACACAGACACAGACACAGACACAGACACAGACACAGACACAGACACACACACACACACACAGTCATTAAACAGCGCTTGAGCTCAGATACTGGCAGAGGCTGTTATTTGTCATTTATTTTGAGAGTAGAGCTGGATTATATAGGAGATTAATTTCACTCATTTTAAACCTTTTGATAATATTAAATATGTATTGCAATATTTATGCATTTGCTCTGAAATTATTTAAAATGATTGTCAACAAGTAGTTTAATTGTTTTTTTTAATACATTTCAGTGATATCGTTTTTTATATAATGTATATAATGTTATAATAAAAAAAAATTATTTTCACTTAAATAAAAAACTAAATGTGTGTATATATATATATATATAGAGAGAGAGAGAGAGATATTTATAGATATATATGTGTGTGTGTTGCATATTTAATTCATTACATTTTTAATTTAATTTGTTTTTCATGTTTTTTGATAAATTCATTCATAGATCAATATTTAATCAATATTTATATTTACATACAACAACACAATAACAAGTATTAATACTTGCATATTTAATGCAATCAAATATATTAAATATTAAACAAAATATTTAAAGAATCAGTATTTAATTATATTCATTTACTTGCAACTACACAACAACACAGTAATAAATATCAATATTTTCATATTTAATTCAATAATATATATGAAATATTAAATTCAATGTTTAAACTATATTTCAAAGTTTTTTTTTTTATAAAAGATCCCAGGGAAGAATATTTAAATATATTCATTTATATGCAATAATACAACAACACATAGTAATAAGTATCAATAATTGTGGATTTAATGCAGTATTTAATCGCATATTCCACTAAAATATTTTAATATTTTATAATGATTTCTGTCAACATTTTTAATTTTTTTGACATTAACAAGTTCGTGAATCAGTTTTGAATCAATTCATTAAAACTTAATGGCCAAATAACAAGAGTTATAACTGCATAAATAATTATAATATTAAGAAATAGTAATCAGAAATGTTTCTCGAGCAGCAGATCAGCATATTATACTGATTTCTGAAGATCATGTGACACTGAAGACTGGAGGAATGATGCTGAAAATACAGCTGCACATCACAGAAATACATTACAGTTTAACA
>NW_015506426.1:47428-49348 GCF_001515645.1 Sinocyclocheilus grahami | reverse complement strand
TGATTGTTCTTGAATGGCCCAGCCAGAGCCCTGACTTAAACCCAATTGAGCATCTCTGGAGAGACCTAAAAATGGCTGTCCACCAACGTTTACCATCCAACCTGACAGAACTGGAGAGGATCTGCAAGGAGGAATGGCAGAGGATCCCCAAATCCAGGTGTGAAAAACTTGTTGCATCTTTCCCAAAAAGACTCATGGCTGTATTAGATCAAAAGGGTGCTTCTACTAAATACTGAGCAAAGGGTCTGAATACTTAGGACCATGTGATATTTCAGTTTTTCTTTTTTAATAAATCTGCAAAAATGTCAACAATTCTGTGTTTTTCTGTCAATATGGGGTGCTGTGTGTACATTAATGAGGAAAAAAAATGAACTTACATGATTTTAGCAAATGGCTGCAATATAACAAAGAGTGAAAAATTTAAGGGGGTCTGAATACTTTCCGTACTCACTGTATATATATATATATACATATACATATACATATACAGTATATATCGACCTGTTTGAGAGTAACAGCACACAGTAACAGTCAGCTGTTGCCGTGGTAATGTGTCTGGTCACCGTGGTGATGGCGTACCGTAAGAGTTACACATGATGTGTGTCTCCGGATAGGATTTCCAGAGGATTCTGTCACACCATGAAGGAACGTTGGTCCGCATCTGAGAGACGAAAGGGATTTAAAGAATGCCATCAGGACGCTTCACTTCCTTTGGCAACGGTCAGAGGACAGGAAGTAGCCGCCTCAGGACCGTAAACATGTTTGCACAGGATTCTTTCTTCATGCACATGAAGAAGAGCTTCTTTAAAGGGATAGTTCACCCAAAAATGACAATGTGCTATTAATTTACTCACCCATCCGAGAGGCTTTTTTTCTGAACAGTAAAGAAGATTTTTAGCTGAAATCGTGCTTCTTGGTGATTCATACAGTGCAAGTCAATGGGTGCCGGCACTTTGAGAGTCAAAAAAGCGCATACAGGCAACACAGAATGAATCCCCGTGGCTCCTGGTGATATTTTGAGATCTTATGAAGCGAAACAATCAGTCTGTGCAAGAAACTGAAGATTACTTAACACATTATTAACTGTAATCAAGAGCCGCAGGTCAACAGGGAAATCTGATTCTTTTGGACAGTTTGATTCAATGAACTGGTTCAGTTCACTAGTTCGTTTATGTAATAATCATGCAATGACGTCACGTATACACAATTATATGATTAAAGCTCCCAATAATGATGTCAAGCGTGGATGTTTTATGTGTCTAAAGCAAATAAAGTGAATAAAGTCGTCTTCATCAGCTCATCTTTATACATAAACAATGAGAAACCATAAAAACGTTCAGTTCTCCGCTTCATTCAAGTGTTGGGTTCACGCATACGCACATCAGCGGATCACCGGTGTTCGGTCCGAGTCGAACCGTTTCCTCAGTTCAGTGTCTGTTGGAGGAACTGAATCGGTTCATTCATCAGAGAATCAGATACGCCGGTGTTTCGGCTCATTTCCAGTTGCAGTGATCGTCAGGCGTCTGGAAGTGAGTTCTGATTGAGTAACTTATAGATCTGTGCTGCTCGAGCCGCGAACTGATTCAGACGATTCAGTCCGATTCAATGAACTGATTCAACTAGTTCACTAAAAAGAACCGGTTCAAAAGAATGATTCGTTCATGAACTGAACCGTTTGCCTGAGGCTCTGGATTACAGGTAATAATGTGTTAAGTAATGTTCAGTTTCTTGCACAGACTGATTGTTTCGCTTCATAAGATCTCAAAATATCATCAGGAGGCACGGCTATTAATTTTGTGATCCTTGATAAGCTTTTTTGACTCTTAAAGTGACGGTAGCCATTGACTTGCCTTTTATGAATCACCAACAGCCACGGTTTCAGCTAAAAATCTTCTTTACTGTTCTACTGAAGAAAAAAAA
>NW_015506426.1:38256-46819 GCF_001515645.1 Sinocyclocheilus grahami | reverse complement strand
AGTGTGAGTGTGAGAGTGTGTGTGTGTGAGAGAGAGAGTGTGTGTGTGTGTGTGTGTGTGAGAGAGAGAGTGTGCGTGCATGAGTGAGTGAGTGAGTGCGTGCGTGAGTGAGTGAGTGTGTGTGTGTTCTGACCGAGCGTGTTGGCGATTCCCGTTTTGACGCTGGACATTCCCACGTGACTGATGCGGTTCTCGTGTTCGGCCTTCACTAACACCACGATCTTAATGTTCCACAGTGTCTGCACTGCGATCTACAGCCAAACACACACACACACACACACACACACACACAGATCAAACTCGTTCAGTTACTGCGGAAAGTTCAACTGCCAGATGAGAAACACAGACGAGCGCCACGACAGAAAAACACATTAAACTCTAATAAAGTCACAGTCATAACAGTCGCAGGATCATTAAACACAAATACACACACGGCTGGATGTTTTATGTGCTGGATTTCATCTGGAAGATTCATTATGAGTCTCTTTCTGCTCTCAGAGATTTAAGCTGCATCTCTCTTCATTTACACTGTTTTCACACATGCTTTGATAGCTCGGTCTGAGCTCACTAATAATAACATGGATGTTATTAAACCACAGTACCTACATCAACACGAACATTAACCGAACCTAGCACTATGAAAAACATTGCTGTTAACTGCAATCAAAATATAAATATTGGAATGAAAAACTTAGAACAATTAGAAATGTTGACTTGGGAACTGACTGAAATAAGTTTAATTAATTAATTAATTAATTAAAATAAAAAAACTGAAATAAAAATCTATTAAAATAAAATAAATATGATGAATGATGAAAAAAATGGACAAATGAAATTATAAATATAAAACTAATAAAAACGTCACATGCACAAATTTCTTAAAGCCAAACTAAAATGAAATTCTAAAACTAATAAAAATGCACGAACACATAACATTTTTAAAAATTAAACTAAAATGAACTTAAAAACTAAAAATATAAAAATAATACCCAATTCAAAATATTAATAAAAATATATAATATATAAATACCACCACAATAACAAAACCTAAAACTAAAAATGTCAAGAGCACATAACAGAGAGAGTAAAAATGAGAGTGAAATGTGAGAATGTGAGGCTCAGAGCTGCAGCGTGTCTCACGGGTTTGTAGTCGATCTCGGTGTAGTCTTTGAGGGCGCAGCGGAGCGTCTCCACCCACTCCTTATCACACACCGAGTTCTCCTGCGTCCCCAACACATAGATGTCATGAGGGATCGTCACCGCCATCTCATCCAGAGTCTTCCCCAAACCTCGGGATAAAATCCACGATCCCATCGACTTCGGAGCAGGAACACCGCCTGAGGAGAGACGGAGTGTGTGCACAGTTTGAGTGGGTTATGAGGACATTACCTGTGTCCCTGAAATTCAAAAGGCTTAAAAAAACATACTAAATGGTGCTTTTTTTTTGGTGTGTATGAGTAAATGATTGTGTGTGTGTGTGTGAGAGAGAGAGAGTGTGTGTGTGTGTGTGTGTGTGTGTGTGTGAGAGTGTGTGTGAGGGTGTGTGTGTGTGTGTGTGTGTGTGTGTGAGAGAGTGTGAGAGAGTGTGTGAGTGTGTGTATTAGGGTTGTGACGGTGAGGAAATTTTGCCACCAGTTAATCGACATGTGACAACACCGGTAATACCGGTAGCACCGTTTGGGGGGGGGGGGGGGGGTTGTTAGTTCGTTTGAATTTTCCTCTTTTCTTCACTTTCAAATTGCTTGTAAAAGTGCCGTACAAATTTTACTTTCACTTTCAAATTAGCGGCAATTCGGCATTGATTCAATTCAAGCAACAACAGCGTCAAACTCAGAACTTTTATTAACAAAACGAATAAAAATACACCATATATGCCTAATAAAATAACAAACTACTTAGGCTACACAAAGTTTAAATAGGTATATAAAACTGAAAATCAGCAAACACTGTGGAACCAAATAAATAAGAAACATAGAAGGTTTATTAGCAAAACGAGTAAGAAAGCTTGAAAGCACGGCATATACACCTTGACGTAAAATAAAATAAATAAAATACACAAAGTTTAAATAAAGTAATCTGCAAACACTGTGGAACCAAATAAATAAGAAACGAATGTTTAAACAAGCTTCCAGTCAACAGGCTTTTCAAAATCAAAAATATTGCCAAACAGGTGTCTTTGCGTTTCCTTTCCAAACAATCTTCTGCCATCCTCTTGTGTTTCTCAGCTCGCTCGTGTCCGTCAGCTTGACTCACTCTCCTCACGTGATGAATCAAATCTGACTCCTGCTCCGTGGTGCACTGTCGTTCCGCACGGCTCGGCACGCTGCATTGAGCGTTTAGTTTTTAAAAGTGTCTGTCCTCTACCTGAACTAGGCTAAATGATCTTTGTTACTATAAATAAATCAAAATGACGGTGGCGGGGCGGTGCCGCGGTGGGCAAATGACGGAACCGGTGTTGCGGCTTAACACCGGTATAACCGAAAACACCGTCTATCGCAACAAGCCTAGTGTGAGAGTGTGTGAGTGTGTGTGAGAATGTGTGTGTGTGTGTGTGAGTGAGTGAGTGTGCGTGCGTGCGTGCGTGTGAGTGCGTGTGAGCGATTATGTGCGAACGTGTGTGTGTGTGTGTGTGTGTGTGTGTGAGTGAGTGAGTGAGTGAGTGAGTGAGTGAGTGAGTGAGTGAGTGTGTGTGTGCGCATGTGAGTGTGTGTGTGTGTTTCTCACCCATGTTCCATGTTCCGATGAAGATGGAGATCATGTCGGGCTCGTCCTGATTGGAATGTTTGTTCTTCATGAGCTGCAGCAGTTGGCAGAATGCTTCCCTTTTCTACAGGGTGAGAGACAGGCGATTAATTAGTGGTGTGTGTGCATACAGATTAATCACACACTGTATTGAGTACCTGTAAAATCTGAATTCAGAAATGCCCGTGTTAATCTGAGTGACTTACTTTTGCACTGGCAAAGATGAAATCTTTCCTCTGGCTTTTGTCTTTTTCCTTCTCAAAGACGATTCCGAGTTTATTCTGAACACGCTGAGACTTTATCAGCTGCCGAACTACAAACACAAACATTCGCTAAACATGATTTCATCCTGTGACAAACCCTGTGAACAGCACAGACTCAATACTCATCATCATCATCATCAGACTCACTCTTGTCGTGTGTGAACGTGTTCCAGTCTTCCTGTGCGTCCTTCATCTTCTTCATCACCACCAGTTTTCCTCCCTCCACGTCCACACTCAGTGAGTATTTCTGGCTCTTCCCGATCTTCGTCAGGTCGGCCAGATACACGTCCAGTTTCACCTGAGACACACACACACACACGCTACTCTGACTGCACTGATTATTGCTCGGAATGTGTATGTTTGTGTGTGTGAGTGTTTGTACCTCGAAGGTCTGCACAGGAATAGCTTTGTGTCTGATGGACAGCAGCGGTGAGATGTTCGGAGTAGATGAGCTCATGTCCTGAAGAGCCTTCAGAGCCTGAAACAGTGTGTTTTCATCTTCATCATTTGTGGACAGAATATTAAAGTACTATTAAATGCACAATTATTGCAAAGAAGAGTAAGTTTATTTATAAAAATGAATGAATGAATGAATGTACGAATGAATGAATGTACGAATGAATGAATGCACGAATGAATGAATGCACGAATTAATGAACGAACGCACAAATGAATGAATGAATGAATGAACGCACAAACGAATGAATGAATGAATGAATGTACAAATGCATGAATGAATGAACGCACAAATTAATGAATGAATGAACGAATGAATGAATGCATGAATGAATGCACAAACGAATTAATGAACGAATGCACAAATGAATGCATGAATGAATTAACAAATAATAGTAGCAAATAAATAAATACATTTTATTTATTATGTGCCTTTCTCATACCCATTTAGCAGACACGTTTATCCAAAGCAACTTGCAATGAAGGAACAAAAGCAATTTGTCAGAGCCAAGAATTTGAGTAATTATTAGTAATAATTAGTGCTGTCAAGTGATTAATCGCATCTAAAATAAAAGTTTTTGTTTACATAATAAATGTGTGTACGGTGTTTATTTATTATGTATATATAAACACACACATGCATGTATATATTTAAGAAAAATTTTGTTATATATAATATAAATTGTATTTGAATTATATATATATATATATACACACACACGTACATATTTAAAAAAATATATACATGTATGTTTGTGTATTTTTATACACAATAAATACATATATTATTAAATATTTATATTATTTATATATATTGTACACAAAAACTTTTATTTTGGAAGCGATTAATCATTTGAAAGCACTAGTGATAATTCTTTTTAATCATAATTTTGTAATAATTTAATACATAATTATTTAAGAAATAATAATAATTTAATACATAAGTAATAACAATAATAATATTCTAAGAAATATAATACTAAATAAACATTACAATAATAATAATAATAATGACAGAAAATAAAATTTTAAAAATTATATGATATACTCAAACACTCAGTATTCGTGATATAGTAGGTGAATAATTATCAGAGGACATCAAGATGTGAGTTTTCCATCAAACTAAGTACATACTTTGAAATACAGAAATTTAGGAGCAGCTAGTGATTCTTTGGCTCTAAAATAACATGTGATGGAACTATTGATACGTCTGATGTATTTAGCTGTGTGTGTGTGTGTGTGTGTGTGTGTGTGTGTGTGTGTGTGTGAGAGAGTGTGTGTGTGTGTGAGAGAGAGTGCGTGTGTGTGTGTGTGTGTGTGTGTGAGAGAGAGTGCGTGTGCGTTACCTTCTTCTCTATAGATGACAGCAGATCTTTGAGGATGGCCAGTTTAGTGACCAGATGCTCCAGCTCTTGATCTCCACCCTGAGACATGGTCTACAGACAGAGATTACGCAACTCAGAGACATTTAGCAGATTAGCAGACGCTTTTATCTAAAGTGACTCACATTTATTACACAAGTTACTTACTAATCACACAAAACAGAATCAACAAACACCAGAAACACAAACACACGAGCTCAAAAATCCATAATGCAATACTATAAACCGTCTGAATGAATGAATCAGATCTACTAGTCACACATCAAACCCTCAGGAAGTGATGTCACACCTGCTGGATCATTCTGGACACCATGGAGGCGCTCTGCTGATCAAAGACCTTCGACAGGATCTCCAGACCGCACAGGACCTTATCCACCTCCCTACACACACACACACACACACACACACACACAGAGAATACCGTTTGTACATATGAATGAACGCGTTTGTGTGCATGTGTGTGTGTGCTAGGGCTGTCAAGACATTCAAATTTATCTAATTTAATTACATGATGTGCCTATTAATTCAACTAATTAATTGCAAATGTAACACGCATCAATTTGGGCTGAGATATCACCCCTCAAAAGATCAATCAAAGACATTATTGTATTACATGAGGAAAGCACTGAACACAGAAAAGAAGCTTCAGTAGCTGAAATATTTTGATATAACAATAATAATGAATGAGTAAATGATAGTAAATGTTTTTAAAAAATGTATACTGAAATATGAAATTATTAAAAAAATGAAATTATACTCTAAATATGAAACAAAGTCACCGTCTTCATGGGTGAGTCACTGAAACATTCATTTAACTGATTCATTGAAACAACTGATTCATTCAGAAACGAAGCAAGTTACTGTCTTTATGAATGCGTCTCTGAATCATTGGCTCACTCTATTCATCCAAACGACTGATTCATTCAGAAACAAAGCAAGTGACTCTCTTTATGAATGAGACACTGAATCATTGGCTCACTCGATTCATTCAAACGGCTGATTCATTCAGAAACGAAGCAAGTCACTGTCTTTATGAATGTGTCACTGAATCATTGGCTTACTCGATTCATTCAAACGGCTGATTCATTCAGAAACGAAGCAAGTCACTGTCTTTATGAATGTGTCACTGAATCATTGGCTTACTCGATTCATTCAAACGGCTGATTCATTCAGAAACGAAGCAAGTCACTGTCTTTATGAATGTGTCACTGAATCATTGGCTTACTCGATTCATTCAAACGGCTGATTCATTCAGAAACGAAGCAAGTCACTGTCTTTATGAATGTGTCACTGAATCATTGGCTTACTCGATTCATTCAAACGGCTGATTCATTCAGAAACGAAGCAAGTCACTGTCTTTATGAATGTGTCACTGAATCATTGGCTTACTCGATTCATTCAAACGGCTGATTCATTCAGAAACGAAGCAAGTCACTGTCTTTATGAATGTGTCACTGAATCATTGGCTTACTCGATTCATTCAAACGGCTGATTCATTCAGAAACGAAGCAAGTCACTGTCTTTATGAATGTGTCACTGAATCATTGGCTTACTCGATTCATTCAAACGGCTGATTCATTCAGAAACGAAGCAAGTCACTGTCTTTATGAATGTGTCACTGAATCATTGGCTTACTCGATTCATTCAAACGGCTGATTCATTCAGAAACGAAGCAAGTCACTGTCTTTATGAATGTGTCACTGAATCATTGGCTTACTCGATTCATTCAAACGGCTGATTCATTCAGAAACGAAGCAAGTCACTGTCTTTATGAATGTGTCACTGAATCATTGGCTTACTCGATTCATTCAAACGGCTGATTCATTCAGAAACGAAGCAAGTCACTGTCTTTATGAATGTGTCACTGAATCATTGGCTCACTCGATTCATCCAAACGACTGATTCATTCAGAAACAAAGCAAGTGACTCTCTTTATGAATGAGACACTGAATCACCCGGCTTACTTGATTCATTCAAATGGCTGAATCATTCCGAAAAGAAGGCAGTCTCTATGAAAGGATCATTGAATCATTGACTCACTTGATTCGTCCAAAGCCATAGATTCATTCAGTAATGAATCACTGCTGTGTGTTGATCACAGACGCTCATCAGTTCTGTTGTGGCTTTGACTGGAACTATTTTCATTTGCGAAACTGGGCCAAAACAGACAATATTGTGTCTAAAACGTAACCGTATTAACTTTTTGTTGTATAAATCAATATGGCATTATTGCAGTGGTGCAGAAGATATTGGGGAGAATCAGAACTCTTGCTGGTGTGATATTGCTTGTGATATAAATATAACTTTAAGTTTAGGCTCATATGACTGCATTCTAATGACTCCATCACGCATCAGTGAGTCGTCCTGCATCACGTGTTCAAGCGGCAGCTGCGGTGTGTACCCATGCAGGCGTTTGCAGGACGCCACCAGCGTCTTGTTGAGGTGAGGAAGGCTGTTTGCTCCCTGCTTGACAGCCTCCAGATCCAGAGCGTAGCTGCTCTTCAGATACTCGTGAGAGATGGTGCTCAGGCCGTTCGACGCCGTCACGCTGCAGAGACATTAACACACACGCTCATTCATAACAGCAATGGAATCATTCATTATTCATGCATTCGACAGATGCTTTTATATAAAGTGACTCGCATCGCATTCAAGCTACACTTTATTTTCAGTTCAAGTGACTTAAATAATGAAACTCATGTCAAAAAACATACAAACGCATTCATTTGCACTCATGTCGAATGAGAGAGGAACGATTATAATAAATGATGTTTATGATGAATGAATTTAGTATCACTGATATACTACTATAGTTTTATTAGCATTTTGAAATATATTTTTGGTTTTCATTTTAATAGCAGTTAGTTTTAGTAATTTTGCTGTGTTTTTTTTTTTATGTCTATGTAGTTTTTCATTCATTTTTATTTCAGATTAGTTTTAGTTATTTTATTAATAAATTAAAATGACCATCTTTTTTGTTATATATTTAGTTATTTATATATATATTTAATTTTATTAATGTTTTTTAATTTCAATTAATGAAAAGTTGTTTTACTATAATAAACCTGATGCCCTTATAATTTATGTTTGTTTTATACTTATATTTTTCATTCCTGTTCTGTTTTGAATACTGTTAAATTTAAAGGATTTTTTGTTGAGTGACAGGAACAAAAACACGCTTATGTTTGTATATATATCTTTTTTTTTTATTTACCAGTATTTTATATTATTTCTGAATATAATAATAACATGATGAAACATGTTTTTTTTCTCTCAACAATCAAAATTGTCACCCGGTGCGGCTTATAATATTTCAGAAAATACAGCAATGAATAAAAACTACATTCTGTTATATTTCATGTGTGCTTGTCAGCTCTCTCAGTCAGCTAATGTAGTAATGCAGAGGCGGGGCTTACTTATCAGGGGGCGTGTCTGGACTGATGAGGGCGGAGCCTGCGGGGCTGCTGGTGGAGGCGGTGCGTGGAGGGAGGGGCGGCTTCTCATCTTCACCATCTAAACACACACACACACACACATACGCACACACACACACACATACACGCAGTCAGTGTGTGTGTGTGTGTGTGAGTGAGTGTGTGTGAGAGTGTGTGTGTGTGTGTGTGTGAGTGAGTGTGTGAGTGAGTGTGTGTGAGAGTGTGTGTGTGTGTGTGTGTGTGTGTGTGTGTGTGAGTGTGTGTGTGTGAGTGTGAGTGTGAGTGT
>NW_015506426.1:35628-37370 GCF_001515645.1 Sinocyclocheilus grahami | reverse complement strand
CACACACACACACACACACACACACACACACACACAGTCAGATAACTGGCAACCTGCGAGCGGAGGAAACACTAAAACAGGGCCTGGATGAACATGATGAGAAACCGTCTGCTGTTAGACACAGAAAACACACACACAGTTTGCAAAACCGGCCTGAGTCCAACACAACACCATCATAACAGAAAGTTAACACGTGATGCTGTAGCACTGAAACATGTTCTGTGATGCAATAAAAACACAGGCTGATTGGGTGACGTCACACGCAGTGATTCAAGGGAACAGAAGCTCTCGTGCCTCTAATAGCTCAGTGATCACGATCAGGATTCAAACACATTCATCAGGGCTGGAAAAGCTGCTGCAATCCCTCGAGGAGCTTTAAAATGTGCTTTAACAGTCGATTTCAGCTTGAGGATAGAGGGAGAAGCTCACCCTAGACTCTAGTTTTATATTATTATTATTATTATTATTATTAACAGAGTTTTAAAAACCAAAGTTGTCCTTGAGAGAGAAGTTTTCTCAGGCCACATTCACACTGGTTTTTATGGAACCCATTTAATATGACAATAATAATAACAATAATACTAATTAATATTATTTTACTAATTTATACTTATTATATTTTTCATTCCTGTTCTGAATACTGTTAAATTTAAAGGATTTTAAATGCAATAATAATAATAAAATAAGGAAAAGCTGCTGCAATCCCTCGAGGAGCTTTAAAATGTGCTTTAACAGTCGATTTCAGCTTGAGGATAGAGGGAGAAGCTCACCCTAGACTCTAGTTTTATATTATTATTATTATTATTATTATTAACAGAGTTTTAAAAACCAAAGTTGTCCTTGAGAGAGAAGTTTTCTCAGGCCACATTCACACTGGTTTTTATGGAACCCATTTAATATGACAATAATAATAACAATAATACTAATTAATATTATTTTACTAATTTATACTTATTATATTTTTCATTCCTGTTCTGTTTTGAATACTGTTAAATTTAAAGGATTTTAAATGCAATAATAATAATAATAATAATAAAATAATAATAATTCATAACATTTTACCAATTAATATAATAATAATATTTTTTTTATTCTAAAATAATAATAATAATAATTATTATTATTATTATTAATAATATTAGTATTACTACTAAAATATTTCAATTTATTAAAATAGCTAAATTAAACCAATAAAGAAATAAATTACTATGACTCCACCATTTGTGGAAAAATTATGATAAAAATTATTTAAAATGTGATTTTAAAAATAAAGGCCTGCTGTGGTTATTTGTTTGAAGGGCT
This sequence comes from Sinocyclocheilus grahami, assembly GCF_001515645.1. NCBI lineage: Eukaryota > Metazoa > Chordata > Actinopteri > Cypriniformes > Cyprinidae > Sinocyclocheilus > Sinocyclocheilus grahami. The sequence continues at coordinate 36,068 of NW_015506426.1, read as the reverse complement.
GCACAAATTGCCCAAAAGTCTGCAATTATATATCAATAATATCACTATAAAATAATAATACTAATAATAATAAATAACTACAAAGATTACTAAATTTAAAAAACCAAATATTACTATTGTAATAGTTCACAGGGAAAAGTGTGCCTATAATAATAATAATAATTATTTATTTTAGTATACAATTACAATACTAATATTTATATCATAATATTAATATTTATTTATTTGTCTTAATCAAACATTTATTTTGATGAAAATACAAATTGAGCATATATTTTTAATTTAAAACCTCTGCATCCCTGTGATGTTGTGATTTGGTTCTAAACAGTTGATAAATGAATTTTCCTGTGAAAATAAAAAGGAAGAACAACTGCTCACTTGAGCTCAGATGACTCCTGAGTGTGTGTGTGTGTGTGTGTGTGTGTGTGTGTGTGTGTGTG
>NW_015506426.1:30060-32560 GCF_001515645.1 Sinocyclocheilus grahami | reverse complement strand
GAAACACTGGATTCAATGCGGAATAATACTGATGTAAACAAAGATGCAAGAAAACCTTCCATTCACAGGTAAAAAACTGGGTGAATCAACACTCCGACAATACAAAATCAAAAGGAAAAATAAGAAATTATATTTATTAGATTATTTTTATGAAAATTAAGAATATTTATCCTCCAAATTCTCAAACTTCTCAGTCTCACTTTTGAGTTTTTGTCATTCTCATTCTTACGGATTCATATTATCGTAATTCAATTTTTATTTAGATTATCATACGGTAAAGGCAGTGCAACAAATTCTTCCATGATATATGCATAACTTACAATTAAAATAATGTGTCAACAGTTTTTTTTTCACTCTACAGTAATGAGATTTAGAAGAAGAGATTTTAGGGTTTATTATGAGTTTTCATGCGATTGACTTTCTTGCACACAGAATCTAACGGCTGTACTCTCGGCTGCATCTGTTAAACGTGTCCTCTAATGTCCCTTAGATGCCTGAAGAAGAGATTTTACGACTCACAAACCCAAAAGATGGAAAACGGCACTCGATGCCAAAACTCAAGACGCTGAAGACTCGTGTGGAATTCATGGAAACTTCACCGGATTCATGCGTGACACACTCAGATCCTCCTGCTATTTTTACACCCGTGTTTTTCCAGAAACACTAAACAATTCAGCAAACAATGCAGTGAGAAACCGTTTACTGCTGACACAGAGACAAGAGTTTAACGAGATTTTCAGCTTTCAGAAGAATAAGCAACTGTGAGCTGTTTGTGCACAACCCAACATAAATAACAAAAACCATAAAAACAACAGTTTTGTTGAATGAAAATAACACTTGAAAGAAAATAAACTTGCTTTAAGTTTTACATTTCAGACTCGTCTGATAATAAAGTGTTATATATCATATACGTATATCATAACAAAAAGTGAAAACGTATGTTTTTATCTCGTTGCAAGGGCAACATTTCTCTTTTGTTTAGTTTAACTTGTACTAAAATAACTAAAACTGAAATATAAAAATTAATGAAAACTGTAAGGATTTAAAAACAGCAAAAACTTTGAAGTTGGCTTGAGAAAAGCCAGAGCAGAAAGTATGAAAAAGATTTAAAAGCTTGAAGTTTGAAGGCTAGGTTTGAAGTTACCGTTGAAATGTTTTGAAAGCAATGCAGTCTATTAGAAAAACAGATGGATGGATGGATTCTAGGATATTGCTAAGCGGTCGCTAAGGTACTCCGGCTGTTTGTTAGGACGTTTCTGTGTGGTTGCTATGGTACTCGGGTTTGTTGCAAGGGTGTTGCTATGGTATTCTGGGAGGTTGCTAGGGTATTGCTATGCGGTTGCTAGGGTGCTCGGTGGTTGCTAAGGTGTTGCTATGTGCTTGCTAGGGTACCCAGGGTGGTTGTTAGGGAGTTGCTATGCAGTTGCTAAGGTACTCTGGGTGATTGTTAGGAAGTTGCAGAGAGAAAAACTAATAAAAACACAAATTGAAATGGAAAATGCAAAAAAAACGAATTCAAAATATTAATGAAAACTATTATAGTAAATAACACTGGATCAGGCTCAATCTCTAAACATCTTTGTTTAAATGTTTGCAAGCAGATTAAATCTGAGAAACTGAGTTAACACAAACAAACACAAAATAATTCAAAAAACAAGAGATTAAAAGTAAACAAGAGATTAAAAGTATCAAATAACGCCCTTATTTCCTGTGAAAACACTTGTGAATTATAAGGACAGTTCGCACTTTCCTGTGATAGCGCGGTTTAACTCAATGATAGTGATGTGATCAATCATTAAACAAGCAGGAAATATTAAAGTTGAGCGTGTAAGTGCAGCGTTTGTGCTCCAGACATCAATGATTCCTCAAATCAGGAGAGCTGTGACGTTGTTTTGAGTCATCAGATGCACCATTCTCCCAGCATACTTTGCATGGTCAAACACTGCTCACATTTCCTTCAGAACATGTAAAACTCAGAGAAACACGTGTTTGGCAAAAACAAAGAGGCTCAGACACACACACGCTCTGTTTTTCATAGCTGGCACCAACTGCTTAAAATAGTTCGTCTGTTGTGCCAGTCCACACACACACACACACACACAAGCGTGTTGTGGCTCGAGGTATCCCAGCATGCAAACATGCATGTCGTAGGATCTCCCCGTGCCTGTACGGAACGTTTCATGCCAACAGCACCGCCACTCAGAAATGTGAGCGTGTTGTGACGAGTTTACTGCTGTAAAAACAGCCCCGACTAAACACTCTTCAGACGAGCACTGTCAACACACACACACACACACACAGGCACACACACTCACACAGAGAGACACACACACACACTCTCACACTCACACAGAGAGACACACACACACACACACACACACACACTCTCACACTCACACAGAGAGACACACACACTCACACACACACACACAGGCACACACACAGGCACACACAGACACACTCACACAGAGAGACACACACACTCACACACACACACACA
>NW_015506426.1:28902-29986 GCF_001515645.1 Sinocyclocheilus grahami | reverse complement strand
ACACACACACACACACACAGAGACACACACAGACACACACACACTCTCACACACACTCTCACACACACACAGAGAGACACACACACACACACACACACTCACGTCCAGAGATCATGAGGAGCTCAGATCAACACAACACTCATGAAAGCTCCAGTCAGAAACAAACTGGGTTTCACGGCCTGATCGTAGCTAATGAAATACGTTCTAAGATTTGCTAACGTTCCCATTAAGTTATAAAAACGTTACTTCTGAATGCTCTCTGAACGTCCAGTTTGCAATTCATTTTATATTGGTTGCACGAACATTAAGACAACGTTCCATTTTGCAAACACTACGGAAACGTTACTTTTGAATGTTTTCTGAACGTTCTGAAACAAGTAGCAACATTTTAAAAAACTTCAGATAAAAGTTAGACTAAAATGTTTCAGAAATAAAATGTTCCATGAATGCTGTGTAAGTAACATTTCTGTGCTACCACTTTGAGAACATTTTAAAGACTGGATGAATTATTGGAAGAATATTTGCTCGTAACTTTGAGAGAACCTGTTAGCTGGGATGCCACTGGAGAATCTCATAAACATTTAGTCATTTTACATTTAGTCATTTAGCAGACGCTAAACACACAACAATACACACAGGCTTTTTGAAAATCTGAGTCAATCATCTCTTTCTGTTGATTTTGGAATGGAATATGAGCTGAAGAGGCTTGAGATTCGAGTTTGAGGCCTAAAATGTGAAATTCAACTTTTAATTCTCCAGTTCTAGAAACCAAATCACTGACCTGAAGAAATCAAACAGAGAGCTTCATTCATCTGCACAGAATCATACAGAACTCACAGCCAAACCCTGATGAGAGGAGGAGCTCTGACACTAGCGTGCTTCTAAAAGCCTGTAAAGAACATTAAAGTCTGCGCATGTGGTGTGTTCTGATGGAGAAACACACACATGACCACAAAACACACACGCACATCCATCTCTGAGCTGAAGCATCTGACATGAAGAGAGAGGAAACACTCATTTCTCTTGAAACGCATCCACGTTATGCTGATGTGTGTGTGTGTGTGTGTGTGTGTGTGTGTGTGTG
>NW_015506426.1:28340-28607 GCF_001515645.1 Sinocyclocheilus grahami | reverse complement strand
CATCACCATCACCATCATCACCATCATCATCATCAGCATCATCATCATCACCATAAGTGTTATACACACTCGTGAGTGTGAATGTGTGTGTGTGAGTCTGTGTGTGTGAGTGTGAAAGTGAGTGTGTGTCTGTGCGTGAGTGCGTGTGTCTGTGTGTGTGTGTGTGTGTGTGTGAGTCTGTGTGTGTGAGTGTGAAAGTGAGTGTGTGTGCGTGAGTGCGTGTGTCTGTGTGTGTGTGTGTGTGTGAGAGTGTGTGTGTGTGTCTGT
>NW_015506426.1:25081-26260 GCF_001515645.1 Sinocyclocheilus grahami | reverse complement strand
ACACACACACACACACAGAGACACACACAGACACACACACACTCTCACACACACACAGAGAGACACACACACACACACACACACTCACGTCCAGAGATCATGAGGAGCTCAGATCAACACAACACTCATGAAAGCTCCAGTCAGAAACAAACTGGGTTTCACGGCCTGATCGTAGCTAATGAAATACGTTCTAAGATTTGCTAACGTTCCCATTAAGTTATAAAAACGTTACTTCTGAATGCTCTCTGAACGTCCAGTTTGCAATTCATTTTATATTGGTTGCACGAACATTAAGACAACGTTCCATTTTGCAAACACTACGGAAACGTTACTTTTGAATGTTTTCTGAACGTTCTGAAACAAGTAGCAACATTTTAAAAAACTTCAGATAAAAGTTAGACTAAAATGTTTCAGAAATAAAATGTTCCATGAATGCTGTGTAAGTAACATTTCTGTGCTACCACTTTGAGAACATTTTAAAGACTGGATGAATTATTGGAAGAATATTTGCTCGTAACTTTGAGAGAACCTGTTAGCTGGGATGCCACTGGAGAATCTCATAAACACACAACAATACACACAGGCTTTTTGAAAATCTGAGTCAATCATCTCTTTCTGTTGATTTTGGAATGGAATATGAGCTGAAGAGGCTTGAGATTCGAGTTTGAGGCCTAAAATGTGAAATTCAACTTTTAATTCTCCAGTTCTAGAAACCAAATCACTGACCTGAAGAAATCAAACAGAGAGCTTCATTCATCTGCACAGAATCATACAGAACTCACAGCCAAACCCTGATGAGAGGAGGAGCTCTGACACTAGCGTGCTTCTAAAAGCCTGTAAAGAACATTAAAGTCTGCGCATGTGGTGTGTTCTGATGGAGAAACACACACATGACCACAAAACACACACGCACATCCATCTCTGAGCTGAAGCATCTGACAGAGGAAACGAGGAAACACTCATTTCTCTTGAAACGCATCCACGTTATGCTGATGTGTGTGTGTGTGTGTGTGTGTGTGTGAGTCTGTGTGTGTGAGTGTGAAAGTGAGTGTGTGTCTGTGCGTGAGTGCGTGTGTGTGTGTGTGGAGTGTGTGCGTGTGTGTGCGTGTGTGTGTGCGTGCGAGAGTGTGTGTGTGTGTGTGTGTGTGTGTGTGTGTGTGTGTGTGTGTTTTTGAGTGT
>NW_015506426.1:22604-24970 GCF_001515645.1 Sinocyclocheilus grahami | reverse complement strand
TGTGTGTGTGTGTGTGTGTGTGTGAGAGAGTGAGAGTGTGTGTATCTGGTATTTATCACGTTATGGGGACCAAATGTCCCCACAAGGATAGTAAAACCAGGACATTTTTGAGGTCCCCATGAGGAAACAAGCTTATAAATCATACAGAATGAGTTTTTTGGAGAAAGTAAAAATGCAGAAAGTCTCCTGTGAGGGGTAGGTTTAGGGGTAGGGTTGGTGTAGGGCAATAGAATATACGGTCTGTACAGTATAAAAACCATTACGCCTATGGAGAGTCCCCACTTTTCACAAAAACAAACCTGTGTGAGAGTGTGTGTGTGTGTGTGTGTGTGTGTGTGTGTGAGAGAGAGAGAGAGAGAGTGTGTGTGTGTGAGAGAGAGAGAGAGAGAGAGAGTGTGTGTGTGTAAACTCTTACAGTACAGTACTATGGTGATACCATGGTTCAGAAAATGGATTCAGAGAATAATATACCACGGTATTCCTGTTCCAAGAACGCTTTCCTAATGTTATGAAAACATCATTTCTGAATGATCTCCGAACATTCAAAACATTTAAAAAACAACAACTTTTTTGTTGTGTGAACACAGAGAACATTCCATTTTAAACATTATGGGAACGTTACTTTCGAATGTTCTCTGAACGTCACATTTAACAAACATCATGAACGTTGAATGAACGATATACAGATACATTATTGAAGATCAGATCACTCTCACGGACGTTCTATTAATGTTTGTTTGTAACTTTGAGAGAACGTTCTGAGAACATCTTCAGCTAGCAGGAAACTTTCTCAGAACTTCTTGACTCAACAACTTCTCTGAATTCATCACACAATACCTGACTATTTTATATGGTTTTTTATTTATTTATATGAATTGAAAATGTTTGCATGGTCGAAATGAATCATTTGGAGGCTGGTTTGACCGATGCATCGAGAAGAAGCAGCTCAAGAGAGTGACTCATTCTGACATCAAATGTGGCAGTGGCTTGCAAACAAGTTTCTCTCCATATTTCAGGCGATGCAATGATTAGAACGGATCATAACTACAATCTATATCCACAATGGAAAGTGTATTCACTTCTCAGCATCGTGTTTTCCGAGCATGTGGTTATTGATATGCATGATGAGCTGGAGGTCACACTGGTCACGTGATCTCTGCGGGGCCCTCTCTCTCCAAGTGTTTGATTTTAAACTAGAAGATTGAAGTGAGCTTTACTGTACATAACCCCTCATGGCTTTACAGCTAAACTTAACACGCGTTATGAAATAAAAACAGGCCTTGACTTAGTGAGGAATAATATCGAGCACTTAAACACTCTCCAAACTGCAACTTTCAAAGTCTTATAGAGACATACTGTAACTTTATAAAACACTCGAATTCCACGAACCGCTCGACGCGACGCGACGCGACGCTCCTGTAATAAAGACGCGTCGCTCAGGGTGAGAAAGAATAAAGAGAGTTCACAAACACACTGAATCTCGCGTGTTCTGGATATATGAAGTGATATATGTAATAATAAAGCGTGGTTCTTACAGCACGCATAAGGCGTAGGCGCCGCTGACGCTCTCGCTGTCCCGCAGCAGGAAGCTCCCGTCCCTCCCGGCCCGAGCCAGCAGCTCCTCCGCCGCCGCGCGACTCAGATCCCGGTGATACCAGAGCGGCGGAGCGGGACACGCGCCGGCCATCGCCGTCACTCTCACACACACACACTCTCACACACACACACTCACTCTCATACACACACACACTCATACACTCTCACACACACACACTCTCACACACTCTCATACACACACACACACACACTCTCATACACACACACACTCATACACACTCACTCTCTCTCTCTCTCTCACTCACTCTCACACACACACACACTCTCATACACACACTCACTCACTCTCATACACACACACTCAGTCACAAAGGAAAATAAATAGGATGAGTTTAGCATTTCCTTAAACATTTTCCATCTGCCCACCAATTTATTTTATTTATTTGCCTACTTTCATCACATGTTTAATTATTTCTATATGTATTTAAACAAGAATTTGTATATTTATTTATTTTGCATATTTATTGTTTTTGCAGGTTTCGTCCTCCATAGATGAGAAGTGTTAAATGAGTAATAATCACTGGTTTGACCTTCTCTGGACTCTCGAAGTGAGAGTCGCTCTAAACCTCCACAGCGCCACCTGCCGGACCTCGAGAGAACCGCTGCACATGGACTCGTTTTCTTCAGCTCTTAAATAAATACATAAATACATTTATTTTTATTTTATTATTATTTTATTTTATATGTATGTATGTATTTATTTTATTTTATTTTAGTATTTTATTTATTTTATATTTATTTATTTATTT
>NW_015506426.1:20633-21002 GCF_001515645.1 Sinocyclocheilus grahami | reverse complement strand
GGTTAGGGTTAGGGTTAGGATGCAATGCATTTTATAATACTCAATTAAATGTGTAATGATGTACTAAAATGTGGTATTGTGCATGTGAAAAAGCATGGTATTTTATTAGTGATGGCATGCATTTATGTATTACTCAAAGAAAGCGTGGTGTTAGCGCAGTAGGGAATGTTTACTGTGTGTTTACTGTGTGTGCAGAGATGTCCACCCTGTTCCCGTCTCTGTTCCCGCGTGTGACCGAGACTCTGTGGTTTAATCTGGACCGACCGTGTGTGGATGAAGCAGAGCTGCACCAGCAGGAGCAACAGCACCAGACCTGGGTCAGTCTGAGAGTGTGTGTGTGTGTGTGTGTGTGTGTGTGTGAGTGTGTGA
>NW_015506426.1:19305-20623 GCF_001515645.1 Sinocyclocheilus grahami | reverse complement strand
TATTTATTTATTTAATTTAGTATTTAATTTATTTTATTTTATATTTATTTTATATTTATTTATTTATTTTAGTATTTTATTTTTGCATGTCGTCTAATAAAATAAAATAAAATGTTATTTAAATAAAAAATATATTTTTTAATTTTATTATTTTGTTTAAAAATAATAAAATATTTTATTTATTATATATTTGATTTTATTCTAAGACGACAAGCAATAAGTGTATAAAGAAAAATCAGTTATTTTATTTCTATTTTATTAGACAACATGCCATAATTGTATAATTAAAATAAAATATTGAAATAAAATAAAACAATATTTTAATAGCCAACATGCAACAGAGTAAATCAAATAAATAATTGTTTTTTTTATTGTATTTTATTAGACTTTATTAGAATAAAGCATTTCATTTTACTTAAGTATACATGTTTAAGGTTTATATTAATTTTACATTTATTTAGACAATTATATATATCTATCATAAATTCAGTTATTCATAGATTTCATGCCAGTTTCATGTGCATGTCATTTAAATGTTTGATTCCCAATTATTGATCACTTCTGTATTCAATAAATGATGCTTTTCAAATTACACCACCCAATAAAAGTAATAATTATCAGTCAAATAATCAATAGACGTCGTGGAGTAGTTTAACAAATCTATATCAATCAGTTGAAGAATGTTGAAGTAAAATGAATAAATAAGTATAAATATGTATTTTTTTGTTGAATTTGATTGATCGGATGAAATATTTAAATATTTAATCAATTATATATATATATTGATTATGCACTATTTCTGGCTAATCCATTATTTTCTGCTGCTGTCATTAAAGCAAGAAAATGCGAAACAGAAGCATGACCACCAATGATCTCAGATTCTGAATGATGGAGGAGATCAACGAGGTAAGTGTGAGTTTATAGCGCGTGCTATAGAGCGGAACTAAAGAGCGCGCGATGGTGTTTCTGAGGGGGACACATTGAGTGCTGCACCGGCCGAGTGTTTACATTTGGACTTCTGCAGGTAAATAATGTTAAATACTCAAGTTCAGATTAATCGTAGCATGAAGCTAAAATTCATATCCACGGTATTTGTACTTTCTGGGTGCATGTCCAAAATAGGACAGTACATGTGGGAAAAAAACATGGTAATACTATGGTATTTTTAGTGATGCATTGCATTTGTATTTGTGTAGTACTCAGAGAAATGTATAAGAATACCATGGTACGTTTTAGTGATACCATGCATTTACAGAGTACTGGTACATTTATAAGAATGTCATAAAAACATGGTATTACTGTAGTAAAAACGTGGTAA
>NW_015506426.1:18796-19293 GCF_001515645.1 Sinocyclocheilus grahami | reverse complement strand
AAGATGTCAGTTTTACATCATAAACATCTTAAAGACATCTTCTAACCGTCTGTTTGGCATCTGATAGGAAGCATCCTATAGACGTATCGCAGATGAGCAAACACTCTTGCAGATGTAAATGTGACGTCGCTGTGATGAACCAGTGCTATAAGGGGAAACATTCCCAAAATGCTCTGGAAAGGTTTTCTGAAACATTTCAGTTGGTCGTTCATCTAATTATATTTTAAATGTTGCTACTTGTTTCAGAACGTTCAGAGAACATACAAAAGTAACATTCCCATGATGTTTGAAAAATGATACTTGGTTCCCTTAACGTTCACGTGACCAAGAAAAGGTTTTTAAAACGTTTCAAAAACTGGACGTTTTAAGCTTCTCTTGTTTATTTTTTATTTATTTAGTGAAAACTATATTAATTTTAAATATTATTAATATTAATTTAACTATTTACCAGTTTACTATGGAGGACGAAACCTGCAAAAACAATAAATAAATAAATA
>NW_015506426.1:3420-17688 GCF_001515645.1 Sinocyclocheilus grahami | reverse complement strand
GGGAGGGGGGGGTGTGAGTGTTGTGGTCTGGTGTGTGAGTGTGTGTGTGTGTGTGTGATGGTCAGGTGTGTGTGTGTGTGTGTGTGTGAACTACTCTGTGTATGTTTTAACGAGGCTTCACGTCTGCAGTTACAGAACATCGCAGAGAAGGACAATAACCTGATGCCCATCGGTCGGCCCATCTTTGAGGTGAGAACAGTGTGGTGATGAGATGCGATTCCTGTTGCTGGATGAGTGTGTAACGCGTGCTTTACCTTCCTGAAAGACCTTCGATGAGGAAGAGGAGGAGGAAGATGAAGACGAGGAAGACAGCGAGGAAGACTCAGAAGACGATGAAGACATGCAGGACATGGACGACATGAACATCTACAACGAGTTTCCTGATGATGGAGAAATTAATGAGGTCAAGACACACACACACACACACACACACACACACACCTGACCAACACACACACTAACACACACACACACACATACCCACACTCACACACATACACACACCTGACCATCTCACACACACACACACACACACACACCTGACCAACACACACACTAACACACACACACACACACAATATCACACACACCCACACTCACACACACACACACACACACCTGACCATCTCACACCCACACTCACACACACACACACACCTGCACCTGACCAACACACACACTAACACACACACACACAATCTCACACACACCCACACTCACACACACCCAACACACACACTATCACACACACACACACACACACACACAATCAAATGAGTAAATCTGAGCTTTTGAATCAAAAATACATTCATGTATATAATCAGTAATGCTGCTTCACGTCATAAAAGATAAATCTGAAAATATTTAGGACATTTTAACACATATAATATAATTATTAATTATGCCATTAATTATTAATATAAATATTAGTGGGTCTCATTCACTAATAATTATGTGGATTATTTCATATTTATATGCACAGGAGAACTTTAAAAATTTAGTACAAAAGTTACTGGTAATCATAATTTGTTTTAAAAAAAAATTTGTACACATTTAATTTAGATTTTTAATTTGTTCTTATGTACCAAGATTATTATAGTTAACAAAAACTAGAACTCAAACTTTCATTACTTGTAATAAAATAAAATGTAAAGAAAAAATATGTATGTACTAAAGTAACTAAAACTGAAATAAACATGAATAATAACTATACAGGTATATAAATAAACTAATAAAAATGCCAAAAAATACACAACAAAATTACTAAAACTTTAACAAAAATGAAAATGGAAAATTACAAAAATAAAACTAATTCAAAATATTTTTTTATATTTTAATATGTAATATTTTATAAATTAATAAAAAACTATAATAGTATCTCAATGATACTAAAATAAAACAGTTTTATACATGCTTAGTCAATGAGACCCGTTGTTTTTCATTTTAAATCTATGAAATATGTAAAGTGATTTTTTTAAACAACAGCTTACGTAACTTAACGTCTTTCGCTGTTGACGTGACAAACACTGATGTGACTCGTCAGCTTCAGTTTTGAGTTGAGTTGAGCTGTGAGTTTTGATTGTCACTGACAGGTCGACATGGAAGGAGCCGATCAAGACCAGGACCAGTGGATGATCTAGACCAGATCTAGACCAGATCCATCAGATGTGCCTCCGTGTGGTTTTGGTGTTGCTTTTGAAAGGCTCTGTGCATGAAGAACTACGATGAACCGGACAGAAATGTCTGTGTGCAGCTGGACTCTCAACACACACACACACACACACACCCACACGAACACACACAGATCACGAGACATTGATCGTTCAGTGTTGCTGAAGAGAAACTGCTCTCTGTGTTTCTGATGAACGCAGCACTTGTCGCAGCATGAGCTTCTGTCACTGTTCAGGATTGTAGAAACCGTACAGTGACTCTTTGGCTGATCACGTTACTGAGTTACTGGCTCTTTCTGCAGGATATCAAACATGTGTCACGTCTAATTGACGGCTGTTATCGTGTGTTTATCAACCTCTGACAGGACTGAGAAACTAGCAACAACTTTGAGCTCTTTGTATCGTAATACTTCTTTGTGGTTGTAAATAAATTTATAGCCAGTTATTCATATTGTATTATTTGTCAATTTTCCGTCCCATTTGAATAGAATCAGCTGTTTATGTTCATCATTCAAGACTTGAAGGCTCTTTTCCTCAGATCCTCAGACAAGAGGATTATCAGAAAGGAACTAGTGCAGATGTGGGCGTGGCTCTCAAGTGTATGCAGATTAGAGTGGGCTCAGGGGGCGGAGCTTAAGAACACCAACATTATGATGTCAAATAATAAAAATACAAAAAAACATGCAGGGTTGAATTGTTCACAGTAAGTTCTGTGAGATGCATTTAGAGAATGGGTGAATTTTCCCATAATGTTTCTTGTCTTTCCTGTAGCTCAGACTCTTAACTCTGTTCACTTGCAACACAAAGGTCATGGGTTCGATTCCCAGTGAAAGCAAGAACTGATCAAATGTAAATGTGTGCCTTGAATGATAAAAGTACCTGTCGAATGCATAAATATGAACTGTGTTCATCACCCTGATGATTCACGTTAGTGAACGAGGATCAAATAAGTGATCATAGCGTCACAGTAACATCCTGTAAGCGTGTGCTTTACTTGGTCCCGAGGAAGGTGAGCTCGGCCCTGAATGATTTCTGAAGATCATGTGACACTGAAGACTGGAGGAATGATGCTGAAAATACAGCTGCGCATCACAGAAATACATTACAGTTTCACAGAGATTCACAGAGAAAACTGCTGTTTTAGATTCTAATAATATTTCACTATTTTTACTGTATTTTCGATCAAATAAATGCAGCCTTGCTGAGCCGAAGAGACTTCATTCAACAACATTAAATCTTAATTATTCCAAACTTTTGACCAGTATCAGTCAACCATTATTGTGTGTCTTTATAAAGCAAGTAAAGGAAGAAAGATAAATGAAGGCAAGTATGTAAAGGGATAGATGTACCATCTGTTCAATGGGTTTACCATCTTTTTATAAGAGCTTTTTGTCAAGTGAAAGTGTTTAAATAATTACAACACTGAACTGACGTCTGTCTGAATGCGTGTCATTAAAACACTCTCATGTGCCAAAACCTGCCAGCCGGATGATTTTCTGAGCGTTTCTCTCGTCCATCTCGATGGAGTAAATGCAGGCGCCGATGGGCAGTGAGCGGGCGATGCGGACCGTGCTGTAGCCGCAGTGAGTGCCCAGTTCCAGCACCGTGATGATGTTCCTGCAGCAGCCAGTCCAGAATCCTACCTGTGTGACAGCCAGTCAGAACATACCTGATGCTTACTTGAAGAATGGACCCCATTTACTCAATTCACGGTAATGTACTTATGATTTTAAAAGACAATATCCAAGAATATTATTGATTTGACTGCACTGACACTATTGTATGAGTCACTATTTTACAATACAGATTGTGCCAAAGCAGCTTCACATAGATAAACCGGAAATAGCATACGATATTATCAATCTTGTAAGTTAAGAAACTCATAAAGTCATTTCTGCTGTGCTGTTGGCGAAACGTCTGAACCCGTTGATGCTTTATTTGTTGTTTATTTAGCCACTGTATCAAATAAATACCTAGGGTTGTGTTTGTTTTCTAAGAAGAGCGGAAAAGTAAGCAGTTTTAGGCCTTTCTGTAGGTAGAAATACTATCCTTCCATGCAATGCAAAATACCTCTGGTTTTGTTTTCTTGCAGCTACGCTTCATGAGAATTGAACTTGAACCAGATGCAGAACCATGTTAAAAACACTTTAGCAACCATTCATATATTGTTCATAGAAAGCAAAAACACTTGCTGCTAGAGGTTCAGCACATCACTATCAGCACTAGTACAGTACTAGTGAGGGCAATCTTAACAGACACGACTCGACAGCAAAATACTTCAGTTTCAGCTTATGAAAACACATAATTCATTTTCGTTTTTACTCTGTGATGTGACAGAACACCTGCCAGAGTCGTAACTGAAGACACGAGCTGATCTCAGATCAGTTTCATTCAAACAAACACAAACACACAGATATCTGATGAGCATGAAATAAAGGACTTCACCAGATCCGGAACTCTCTTGACCCGCAAGAGAGACTCAGAGGACGACGGTGTGCAGAAGAGAGACGGACCGACAGAACGCGACAGGTGCGCAGACACACGCTCATGCAGCAGCCAATCAGATTCCTCCGGCCTGAACGTCACGTGACCGTCTGACCTGCGCGAGGAATGAACGCTGGACACTCACAGAGGAAACCGAGTGCTGTTTGTCAACGAATGGAATGAAAACCAACGGAATGTACAACAAAACTATTCTTTAATTACAAATAAACATATTGGATTTAGTACAGGCATCAAAGTCAATATAAAAATCAGTACAAACATAAAAAATGGCAGGTGAAATGTTTAAATGGAAGAATCCTTTCCCCCGTTTACTCTCAATAGATTATTAAAACTATTTAAAAAACTAAGGCATCAGTTCTGAGATTTTGAAAAACTGAAAAATAGAGAACACAACCAAAATATATATGACCTGTTCAGTTGTTGTTGTTGTTTGTGTGTATTTTTATTACCTTTTATATTTACATTTATTATTTATATATATATATATTTATATTTATTTATTTAATTAATTGTATTTCCTCATAAATGTGTAGAATTGATTTGTATCAAAGTTGAGGTTGAGTGTGTAACAGGGCTATTTTTTTCTTTAATAAGCAAAAATTATATCAAAATGATTTGCAATGATTTCCATTTTCCCAAAAGGCATAGAAAAACTGGTCATTTTGAAGATGTCGTGTTTTTGCACTGCGTTTGTCCATTAATCGTGTCTCAGCAGTTTTGTCTCAGCAGCATCCTGATGAACTTTTTCAGCTCTTTCTCATCACGGGACCATTTGAGGAGTCTTCTGAGGAGCATGCGTCCGTTCTGCATGTGTCCCAGAGCGATGTAGGAGCCTGTGTGCTGGCCGTCCAGCGCGGGACAGGGGCATCTGTGTGGCAGCCAGAGGGTGCTCTGCTCCATCGCAGCCCGCTGCTCACCGGCCCAGCGGAGAACACGACTGCGTCCCTGAGGAACCACGCGCACATCTGTCCCGACCAGAGACCAGGAGCCGATCCGCAGTCTGAACGCTGGACGGGAAGAGGGCAAACCGAACAGGAATTAAAAGCTAATAACAGGGACGTTTGGTGGTGGAATGAAATGCAAACTTTATATGTGACACACATGCATAGTTTCATATGCAATGAAATGCAATTAAAATGTGAATGACAAAAAAGTACAACTAGAAATAATATAGAATTTACAATTTGAGCAATTGTTATCAGCCATCATAAGAAAACATTTCAACAGCTTTTACTTTCGTGAAAATTTACCCCTTCAGACGTTTATCATGGTTGAATGTTTTTTATTCTTGCTCAGCAATGGATGCTTTGCAGTGAATGGGTGCCGTCAGAATGAGAGTCCAAACAGCTGATAAAAACATCACAATAATCCACAGCACTCCAGTCCATCAGTTAACATCTGGAGAAGACAAAAGCTGAAACTAATCCAGCATTAAGATGCTTTTAACTAAAATACATTTAGTCTATAATCCATAATAACGCTTCCTCCAGTGAAAAAGTGCATCTGCTGTTGTCTCTCACATCAACATCCAGCCACATATGTGTTTAGAGCTGTTTAAACGCTGCTTGATCTGTGCAGATTTCTCTCCTGATTCACACCAGAACACTGACTCACTGGAGGAAGCGTTATTATGGATTATGGACTAATATTTAGTATTTAAAACGTAGTTAAAAGGTCTTAATGCTGGATGTGTTTCAGCTTTTGTCTTCTCCAGATGTTAACTGATGGACTGGAGTGCTGTGGATTATTGTGATGTTTTTATCAGCTGTTTGGACTCTCATTCTGACGGCACCCATTCACTGCAGAGCATCCATTGCTGAGACACTGATGCAGTGCTACATTCCTCCAAACCTGATGAAGAAACAAACTCATCCTGATCTTGAATGAACTGAGGATGAGCAGATTTTCAGCAAATGTTCATTTTAGGTGAACTATTCCTTCAAACATTTCGAGATCATGATCAGTTCTTACTGGACCAGATGAAACAGTCTCAGTGCCTCACCAAACGGACTCTTGCAGAAGTTCTGCTGGATCTCCTGCTCTCCTCCCGAGTCTGGACTGCAGACTTCACACATTACAGAACCTGGAGGAAAGAAAGAAGAAATGGGGGAAAACCCTTGATGTACAAATGTATCCGAACTTGTTCTGATGCCATCAAATATCTGGACAAAAATCAAAAGGTTTTGTTTGGGACCAAGATTTGAATAATCCAGACAGGTCGCAGGAGTTGAATATGTTCAAACCTTCGGTCGCGTGGGTGTTTTCACCTCGGGTCGAGTCTCTTTCTCCGGGGATGCAGAGCTCCGATCCATCTGGAAACCGGCTGCAGTTGAACATCTCCGGCCACGGAAACCCAAACGCGCTCATGACGGGCAGACACGCGTCCCGCACCGCCTCACAGAGACTGCGGCACGGGCGCACCGGAGCCGTGACCTCCGGTAAACACACGGGTGCGAAGAGCGAGCAGAGGAAGCGCCGCGTGTCCGGGTGACAGTGCTTGCCGAGCAGCGGCATCCAGGCGGCGGACTGCTGCTGCGCTTCCCTCGCGCTGTCGTGACCCAGCAGGTTCGGTAAGCGCATCTCTCCGTAGCCGATCCCGAAACACAGACCCATCGTGTTCGGAACCGGTTTACACGCCGAGCGCACGGTGCCGAACTCCGCCAACGTGACGAAGTCTGACACTGGGTTTGCTGGCAGACCTTCATCATCATCAGCAGCAGCATCTTCATCAGCTCTGGACGCGCTGGAAACCAGCAACACGATCACACACAGAGAATGAAGATTAAACATGATGGAGACGCGCGTGCAAACTCATGAGTGTGTGTGTGTGTCAGAGAGAAAGAGAGAGAGAGAGAGAGAGTATGAGTGTGTGTGTGAGTGTGTGTGTGTGAGAGAGAGAGAGAGAGTATGAGTGTGAGTGTGTGTGTGTGAGAGAGAGAGAGAGAGTATGAGTGTGAGTGTGTGTGTGTGAGAGAGAGAGAGAGAGTATGAGTGTGAGTGTGTGTGTGTGAGAGAGAGAGAGAGAGAGAGAGAGTATGAGTGTGTGTGTGAGTGTGTGTGTGTGAGAGAGAGAGAGTATGAGTGTGAGTGTGTGTGTGTGAGAGAGAGAGAGTGTGTGTGTGTGTGTGAGAGAGAGAGTGTGTGTGTGTGTGTGTGTGGTGTCTCCACATCCTGTGAATCAAACGCATCAGATTCTTTATTACCGGCCGTAAAACACTTCAGAGGCCTGTGTGAGGCTTTCTGTCTCCAGTTGAGCGAGGTTTGGTTCTCGGGAGGGTCTAAGAATGTACTTGGGTTTTAGAAACAAAAAATTTCTAACAAATCAAAAAACAAGGTTTCTAATAACTTAAAAGCAAAGTTTGTACATTACTTTCAACTCAGCTTTGGGTCAAATATGGATTAACCCAACTTTTGGGTTAAAAAATGTAATTTAAAAATGCAACCCAACAGTTGGGTTAGTCCATATTTGACCCAAAGCTGAGTTGAAACAAAAAGTGTACAAACAACGTTTCTAAAACGTTCTGGGTGTGTAGTTTTATGAATGAATGAGGCATTTATACAGCGCTTGATGTGCTACCCAAAGCGCTTTACAATCATATCTTTAGTTTAGTTTCAGTTGCAAAAATAAAAACTTTTCTAAAATGTTAGGAAGTGATTCCCAAAGAAATAATCAAATGGTCCTGCTTTCACACGACTGCAGTTTCTCACTGTGGCCACTAGATAGACACATTCAACATACATGACTCAACAATGAAGACCATTACTGGATCCCAATAAAACAAAAATAGACATAACACACTGTGGAACTAGTGAAAGTGTTAGTGTTTACTGCCCGTGTGTCTCTACATAGTGTTAAGCGTAAGTATTTGTGTAGTAAAGCTGCCATAACATCACTATGAGCACATTTAAACCCTAGTGAACTGTGGACATGTGCAGCTGTCAATGCAAACAGATTCAGATTCATTCTCAGCGACTGCAGGCGAGAAATATCTCCGCATGCTTCACATGCAGCAGATATACGGTGCAATAATTCACTAATACACAGAAAACAAAGAGCTACCACGACAATGATTCACAATATTTATGAATACTAGATGCATTTGTTAAATATGAAAACGTAACTTCTTAGTAAGTGTGTTAATCACCTCTCAGTCACAAGTCTCTCTCGCCTTGAACCTGCACTGACATTTCAGGAGCGGCTCTCTATATTTAGCACACAAACACAATCCTGAATCTGATGAGCTACTTAAGGCCTTTCAAAGCTGTGGTGATCAACATATTTCACATGACAAAGCTTCAGCTCGTCTAAGACAGCCACAGAAATATATGAAATATATCAAGCCTGATCTTAGAATCGCAAACTGGTACAAGCTGAAAATGTTATATAATAACAATAAAAAATGTCATTGCCTCTTAAGCTGAATCGCTTGCTGTATTCCTCATTTGGATTAAAGTAGTGACAGATGCTATTAAATGTGTTGGTTTATAGTTGACAGATGAATGTGACGTCAGTATTTACAGTAAAACAGTGACTCTGTCGGTCTTCAGATATATTTTTGTCAGCTGTGTTGTTTCTCTCTTGTTGTCTATTCTGTCATCCTGATAACCCAGCTAACAATGTTCTTAAAACGTTCTCTCAGAGTTACGAACAAACTTTCCTCCAGTAATGTTAAAGAAATGTTCCTTCAGAGTTATCTCCTTCTCAAAACGTTAGCAGAAAAACAAAGGAACAAAAGAAGGACTGGAGATAGACGTCGGAAACCTTTTTGCTCAGGGAGTCGTTTTCGGAAACCTTTTATTTGGATGTTCGTCTAACGTTTTTTAAATGTTGCGACTTGTTTCAGAGAACATTCAAAAGTAACGTTCAATGCAATGTTCACTTGCATGACAAAAACATGTTTAAATAGACTTAAAGACCGGAACGTTCAGAAATAAGTGTTACTAGACCAACGATGAAACTGGTTTGAAAAAGTTATAACCAGTCTTGCAGAAAAATGAGATGGCTAGCTGTTTCCATGCTCGTGTCCTCGGTTAATACCCATAACCCCTCACTAATGTGAAGCTCTGTCACGCTGCCTGGAAACAGATCCCAGCATGTGTTTTTGTGTTGATTGTCCTGGCAAAAACTCACAGAAGAAACGCCAAGCTTTCTAAATCGAGCTGGTCTCTTGAGACGCCCATGCAGCAGTATTTATAGAGGAACACCTGTGGACCCTGGAGACAAACCACCACAGCCTGATGAACCTCACTCAGATATTAAACCAGAAGCTGCAGTGGTCTTCAGAGATGATCAAACCTGATTTTGTCCATCAGTTCATCTGTGTTACAGAACCATCATGATGAACAACGTTCTGCCAAGGTTCTCTCAAAGTTATGAACAAACGCTCTTCTAGTAATATTAATAGAAAGTTCACTCAGAGCTATCTGGCTTTTAGTAATGATCTTAAAACGTCAGCACAAAAACATGAAATGAAACGTTTTACTTCTGAAACATTTGAGTTGGATGTGCGTTTTTTTTTTTAAATGTTGCAACTTGTTTCAAAAGAGTTGTTTTTTTCTGGTTACGTGAACATTCCATTGTATCGTCCTGCAAGCATTATGAGAACGTTACTTGTGAACGTTACTTGTGTATCAGAGAACGTTACTTGTGAACGTTACTTGTGTATCAGAGAACGTTACTTGTGAACGTTACTTGTGTATCAGAGAACGTTACTTGTGAACGTTACTTGTGAACGTTCTCTGATACAAGTAGCAACATCTAAAACACATCCCACGAAAACGTGTCAGAATTCAAATGTGCCCCGCATAGCGTTTTTGTGTTAATAACGTTGTGAACACTTTATTAAAGACCAGACGACTTTAAACACATGCTTCTTCTCTGCTCACTCATTTGGGTTATGTGGGAGCATTGATTTGAAACATTCCTAAAACATTGAAATGTCCAGTTTTTCTTAACATTCTGAGAAGTTATAAGAACGTTCCTGCAACATTATTTTAAGAACGTTTTGTCCTGATATCTACATCACTTTGGACATTTCAGAGGACTTCTGATCAGCTGAAGATTCCGACATTAATCACCGCGTCGTTTCTGAGTGATTATGTAACGAGAGCTGGATTATTGTCACCTTTAATGTAGCGGAATCTATTTGTGGATGAGCTCGGTTTCAGGAGGCTTGGCCTCGCCGCATCTTCTCCGTGTCTTCACACACGTGTCCCGAACACGCCCCCGCCTGTCATTGGTCAGTCCAAGGAAGAGCCCCGCCCCCAGGCTAAGATGATTGGTTGAGTCAGACGTTGCTCAACCAGATATTCTGAAAGCGATTTGTGGTGTATTAAAATATATAAACACATACCAAGATGGTTATGACACATTAAAGGGGTCATGTGACGTTGCTAAAAAAGAACATTATGTTGTGTATTTGGTGTAATGAAATGTGTTTATGCGGTTTAAGGTTAAAAAAACACATTATTTTCCACATACTGTACATTATTGTTTCTCCTCTATGCCCAGCCACAAAGCTCATCGGTCTGAAAGCGAGGTGTGCTGTGATTGGTCAGCTATCCAGTGCGTTGTGATTGGCCGAATACCTCAAGCGTGTGACGGAAATGTTACGCCCCTCACCATACTGTGATGCCCTGTCCGGCCGGAGCGACGAGACAAAAACATTAAAACCCATAATAAACGAGACATGTGTTGCATCCAGTGGGGGACATAATTACTGATTATAATGACTTATACTGTCTTTTTACGCGTTGCATTGCATCGCGCCGCGTAAACATAAAAAACAACAAGTGCTACTCTACACTGCTCAAAACTCATGTTTGGATCATCAGTGACAAACTCTTTAAATATAAAAAAACGTACTTACAGGCTGTGAGTCAGAACAGCCGGCATTGTAGTCTACTCTCCCAGGATCAGGAGACAGTCCTCCATAAAATGTGCTGCACACATCTGAATATTTGGGTTGAAGTGTTCTGGAACAGTGTTGTAAATACAACTTAACCACTGATTTCTAGTCCTGTCCTCTTTTGGAAACCATACCTGTCAACCCGGCCTCCTGTTTTTCCCGGGATACTCCCGTATTTTATCATTCTATCCCGCTATCATCCCGTTTAAATATTTTGGCGAGTTTTATATGTTTGCTACATTCGCCGCCGGTAAAGCTCCCGTAATTTGTATGGCCCAAACCTCATTATATGAATAATCACGGCAACAAATTCCAAGGTTGCCCAGTTGTCAGATCTTGTATGAAACGTATCCTTTTCACACAATTTGTCCCCTCAACTTGGCAACCTACAACACTGATGAGTACTGCGGGAAGGAAAGGATCACAGGTGAAATGGACGGGAGGAGACTCAAAAAACAAACAGACATGCCAGCTGAGACATAGCTTACACTTCATGGTTTAATTGATTAAATATGAGTTGCTAAATCAGGTGCTGCGCTGCTTTGTTTACTGCGGTTAACGGCTATATTCCTGACTAAAGTGAAAGAATGAAGAGAGAATGAACCCCTTTAAAGTCTACTGAAGAACTGAATCAACCCTGAAATGAACTGAGCTGAATAATGCCGCTCGAGTCTTGTTAGAGCTGATGGAGTTTGCATCATTGATTGATTTAGCTGTTTATTTCTGTCACGCTGCTTTGGAACAATCTGTATTGTGTCGAGTGCTGTAGAGATCAATCTGACTTATTTCAGCTGGTATGTATCACACCACAGAAGGGTCTTAACAGCCCACTCAGTTTCAAATATATACACCAACATCTTTCTTGGAAATTAAAAATAAGGTGTTTCCTTTGAAAGGGCACATGTAAAAATACGAATTTATGAAAAAGAAGGCATAGATTAATTATAAAGTCTAGTTTCAAAAAGATACCATTTTTATACAGTTTGAAAATTCAATCCTAAACACTTTGCACTAAACAGTTCCCAAATAAGTGGATTATTGTTTCTTCAAATTGATGAAAAAAGGAGCAACTGCGGTGAAATGCTGTTATTAAAATGTACAAGTCTATAAATTACTGGGCAACAATTATTAATTATTTCTTAAACAACATGTTTATTGAAGAAGCCACAAATCTTGATAGTTCACCTAAAATGCTCCTTGTGTTGTCATTTATTCAACTCTCATGTGACTTTCTCTCTTCTCTAAATCATAAAAGAACATATTTTCTCAATTTTCATTTTTTCTCAGTGGGGTTCAGTGTTATTTGGATCACAACATTCTTCAACATATTTTCTTTTGTGTCTCAAAGTATAAAGAAAGTCTGATGTAAGTGATCATTTTTAGGTACGTTATTGTTTTCAAGAAGTCAGATGAACAGAACTCATGTTTCATGAGATATTTAACATCAGCTTAAAACAATAGATTCAACTTGAGTATTTTATATTGTATCACAAATATTGATTAGGCCTGCTTGTTTTGTCTGAGAGGCATATGCCATGTCACACACACACACACACGGGATCTTTCTGCACATTCTGTCACATGTGTGTTCGGGCTCAGAGGCGTCAGTCTGTAAACCACAGACAATAGAGATGCCAGCTAACCCTCATCCCACTGAAGAGCTGCAGCAGCTGGACTCTGATCCAGAACCCAGTCGATCCCTCAGCAGACGCTTAAATACTGTGACCTCACCCACTGCTGCTCCAATC
The DNA here is from genome assembly GCF_001515645.1 of Sinocyclocheilus grahami. Lineage (NCBI taxonomy): Eukaryota > Metazoa > Chordata > Actinopteri > Cypriniformes > Cyprinidae > Sinocyclocheilus > Sinocyclocheilus grahami. Next base: position 4,857 of record NW_015506426.1, on the reverse strand, counting down.
CGGGCCGCTGCAGTCCTGCTTTAAGAGCTGAGGGATGTGACAGCTGGACTCACAGAGACTTCAGGTCAACCTTGTGCAGGTAAGAATCACTGGAGCCACATCTGCAGAAAGATGTTCTTCTGTCTTTGCTCTTTCACCTAATTTAATGCTTTGGCCATTGAAATGCATCCTGGAATTTCAGACCCGTCTGGATGTGTTACACGACATTGGGTTGATTGCATGGACAAGCTTTTGCAGTTTTGGAGCGTGCATTTCATTATTAATGCAAACTCAGGTTCTGCTGTGCTGTGCTGTTGTTTGGGAAGCTCCTGCTCAATGATTGTGTGTTTGTAGTTTTAGGTTAAGGAGAAAATAACCTCCTTAAATCTGTCAAAATCTTAGTTTGGAGACATTTGGGGATGAAAAATGTTACACTACTGTTCAAAAGTTTGGGAGCATTTTTTTTTAAAGAAATTGCATTCAATTGATCATTTATAATGTCACTAAAGATTTCTACTTCAAATAAATGCTATTTTCGTTCTATTCATCCTGAAAAAGAAAATGCATCACGGTTTCTTGAGCAGCAAATCAGCATATTATGAGTACTGATGCTGAAAATACAGCTGCGCATCACAGAAATACATTACAGTTTAACAGAGATTCACACAGAAAACAGCTGTTTTACATTCTAATAATATTTCACTATTTTTAAATATTTTTGATCAAATAAATGCAGCCTTGATTAACAGAAGAGACTTTAAAACATAAAAAAAATCTGAACCTCTGAACCTTATTTGATTTCTTGTCTATAATCATTAGAATTGATTTTTTTATAAAAACAATAGTATATGATATGTGATAGGGACACTAAGTGTGTGTGAGTGTAAGTGAGTGTGAGAGTGTGTGTGTGTGTGTGAGTGCATGCGTTTGAGTGTGTCTGTCTGTGTGTGAGAGAGAGTGAGTGTGTGTGTGTCTGTGTGAGTGAGAGTGTATACGAGTGTGTGTGTGTCTGTGTATATATACATCTGTGTGTGTGTGTGTGTGTGTGTGAGAGAGAGAGCGTGTGTGTGAGTGTCTGTGTGTATATATATGCTATAATCATTAGAATTGATTTTTTTATAAAAACAATAGTATATGATATGTGATAGGGACACTAAGTGTGTGTGAGTGTAAGTGAGTGTGAGAGTGTGTGTGTGTGTGTGTGTGAGTGCATGCGTTTGAGTGTGTCTGTCTGTGTGTGAGAGAGAGTGAGTGTGTGTGTGTCTGTGTGAGTGAGAGTGTATACGAGTGTGTGTGTGTCTGTGTATATATACATCTGTGTGTGTGTGTGTGTGTGTGAGAGAGAGAGCGTGTGTGTGAGTGTCTGTGTGTATATATATGTGTGTGTGTGTGTGAGTGTCTGTGTGTATATATACATCTGTGTGTGTGTGTGTGTGTGAGAGAGTGTGTGTGAGTGTC